>NC_080472.1:1472500-1670000 GCF_030265055.1 Doryrhamphus excisus | reverse complement strand
AAATAAAATAAAATAAAATAAAATAAAATAAAATAATTTGTCTATATGTGCCCTGTCATTGGCTGGCGACCAGTCCAGGGTGTACCCCGCCTCTCGCCCGAATACAGCTGGGATAGGCTCCAGCACCCCCCGCGACCCTTGTGAAGAAAAGCAGGAGAAAATTAAATTAAATTAAATTATTTAAAAAAAAATTCTTCATAATATTACAACGTGATTCTTGTAAATTTACATTTTTTTTATTAAATTAAATTAAATTAAATTATTTAAAAAAAATCTTCATAATATTACAACTTGATTCTTGTAAATTTACATTTTTTTAATAAAATTAAATAAAATTAAATAAAATTAAATTAAATTAAATACCAGTCCAGGGTGTACTTCGCCTCTCGGCCAAAAACAGCTGGGATAGGCTCCAGCACCCCCCGCGACCCTCGTGAAGAAAAGCAGTAGAAAATTAAATAAAATTAAATTATTAAAAAATTATTTTTCTTCATAATATTACAACTTGATTCTTGTACATTTACAACTTTTTAAAATTAAATTAAATAAATTAAACCAGTCCAGGGTGTACCCCGCCTCTCGCCCAAAGACAGCTGGGATAGGCTCCAGCACCCCCCGCAACCTTCGTGAAGAAAAGCGGTAGAAAATGAATAAATTAAATTAAATTAAATTAAATTAAATTAAATTAAATTAAATTAAATTAAATTAAATTAAATTAAATTAAATTAAATTAAATTAAATTAAATTAAATTAAATTAAATTAAATTAAATTAAATTAAATTAAATTAAACCAAACCAAACCAAACCAGTCCAGGGTGTACCCCGCCTCTCCAGGTCCAGGTCCAGGTTCTGTGCATTACACACCGTTTGCATGTCACTTCTAACTCCGTGTTGCTGCTGGTTCTACGCCGACCCTGCCCAGGTTCACTGCAGGTCACCTGGCAGGACATCATGGTGGGCGTCGAGAGCGGTCTTCTCATGTTTCCAATAAACATCCTCATCATTACCATCTTCCGAAGCATCAGACCCCGCGTGGTTTCCAAGTCTCATAGAAACATCTCAGAGGAAACCTTGAAACGGCAGTTGGTTACCATGCCAACCATTCTGAAGGTGCGTTTTGTAACATGAATAGCATTTATTATTATTATTGTTTGGATTACTCCAGTGGATATGATTTAGGTCAATGTTTTGATTATGTATGCTCACATTGATTTGTTGTTTGTCTGGACAAGTGCTATAAATTAAATTAAATTAAATAAAATAATAAAATAAAATAAAATAAAATAAAATAAAATAAAATAAAATAAAATAAAATAAAATAAAATAAAATAAAATAAAATAAAATAAAATAAAATAAAATAAAATAAAATAAAATAAAATAAAATAAAATAAAATAAAATAAAATAAAATAAAATAAAATTAAATTAAATTAAATTAAATTAAATTAAATTAAACCAAACCAGTCCAGGGTGTACCCCGCCTCTCGCCCGAAGACAGCTGGGATACGCTCCAGCACCCCCTGCGACCCTCGTGAAGAAAAGCAGTAGAAAATTAAATTAAATTAGTAAAAAATAATTTTTCTTCATAATATTACAACTTGATTCTTGTAAATTTACAACTTGTTTTTTGACTTAAATTTTAAATTAAATTTTAAATTAAATTTTAAATTAAATTAAATTAAATTAAACCAGTCCAGGGTGTACCCCGCCTCTCGCCCAAAAACAGCTGGGATAGGCTCCAGCACCCCCTGTGAAGAAAAGCAGTAGAAAATTAAATTAAATTAAATTATTAAAAAATTATTTTTCTTCATAATATTACAACTTGATTCTTGTAAATTTACAACTTGTTTTTCGACTTGTCTGGACAAGTGCTTTAAATTAAATTAAATTAAATTAAATTAAATTAAATTAAATTAAATTAAATTAAATTAAATTAAATTAAATTAAATTAAATTAAATTAAATTAAATTAAATTAAATTAAATTAATTTAAGCTGGGATAGGCTCCAGCACCCCCGCGACCCTCGTGAAGAAAAGCAGTAGAAAATTAAAATAAAAATTAAAATTAATTCATAGGTAATAAAAGAAATTAAATTAAATTAAATTAAATTAAATTAAATTAAATTAAATTAAATTAAATTAAATTAAATTAAATTAAATTAAATTAAATTAAATTAAATTAAATTAAATTATTTGTCTATATGTGCCCTGTGATTAGCTGGCGACCAGTCTAGGGTGGCTCCACCTCCCCACGCGACCCTCGTGAAGAAAAGCAGTAGAAATTAAAATTAAAATAAATTAAATTAATTAAATTATATTTATTAATTAAAATTAAAATTAAAATTAAAATTAAAATTAAAATTAAAATTAAAATTAAAATTAAAATTAAAATTAAAATTAAAATTAAAATTAAAATTAAAATTAAAATTAAAATTAAAATTAAAATTAAAATTAAAATTAAAATTAAAATTAAAATTAAAATTAAAATTAATTAAATTGGCTGGTGACCAATCCAGGGCATACCCTTATTATTGTTTGACTTACTCCAGTAGATATGACTTAAGTCAATGTTTTGATCATGCACTCACATTGATTATTTGTTGTTTGTCCTTCCCAGGAAACCGAGAAGGTCCTATTTCTGGTGAGCAGAAGTCAACGCAACAAAATGGAGAAAACGCACATTTTGGAATCTGCGACTGATCTCTGCACGGCCTTGAATAAAATACATGAATTAATCCATACTATACAAGGTAGTACTCATACAAAGAGTGAGGAAACGTACAAAAAAGAGCTAATATTTGTGTTTTTAATGTGTGTGTGAAGGTGAAACTGAAAGTGACCTTCACTGGGTTTACTGCAGCAAATTCCTCCTAGCCGCACTTTGTCACCTCCTAATGTGCCTGGAGATGTTCGACGAGAAGAACTTCCTGATTTCAGAGTACAAACAAGCATTAGACTTGACTAACCTTCTGGTGCGCAAGACCGACATGGTCTTCAGCAGTCACTTGGCATACTGGTTAGCTCCACTAGCTCAAATATTAGCATGAGTTGTCGTATTATTCGTTATCTTTGATTATTCTTCTGCTGTGCAGCCCGTTTCCTGTCGTGAAGAAGAAGAAGAAGCGGCCGACGATGGGGTGCTGGTTACCGTGGTGGTGCGTGTTCCTCGGGTGGTTCCTGTTGCTTTCCCTCAGCGCCGTGTCTACTTTTTTCACGTTACTCTATGGGTTTGACTACGGCAGAGGAAAGTCCGTTAAGTGGATCATGTCTCTGGGGTTGTCCCTCTTCCAGAGCATCTTCATATTACAGCCTCTCAAGGTTGGTCCAAATTATGCAAATTATGCAAATTATAGCAACCCAATATGAAAAGATGTTTGTGTAACGTGCATAATTCTCGGAATAAGTGTTTCCAAAACATGACTTAGTAGTCATTCTTCCTTCCTGTTTTGCAAAAGAAAACAAACTTATAGTATCACTCGGATATGA
The DNA here is from genome assembly GCF_030265055.1 of Doryrhamphus excisus. NCBI lineage: Eukaryota > Metazoa > Chordata > Actinopteri > Syngnathiformes > Syngnathidae > Doryrhamphus > Doryrhamphus excisus. Next base: position 1,666,516 of record NC_080472.1, on the reverse strand, counting down.
TGAACATCCAGCAGCAACACAACATTTTGGAACAACTACAAATTTTATACAAAAAGTCAATAATTAACCTCATTAATAAATAATAAATAATTAATAATAAATAATTATTAATTAATAATTAATAATAAATAATAAATAATTAATAATAAATAATGAATAATAAATAATAGATAATAGATAATAGATAATAGATAATAGATAATAGATAATTGATAAATGATAATTGATAATTAATAATTAATACGGTTTCCTCCCACATTCCAAAAACATGCTAAGAAAACAAACTTAAAGTATAACTCGGATATGATGAACATCCAGCAGCAACACAACATTTTGGAACAACTACAAATTTTATACAAAAAGTCAATAATTAACCTCATTAATAAATAATAAATAATTAATAATAAATAATTATTAATTAATAATAAATAATAAATAATAATTAATAATAAATAATGAATAATAAATAATAGATAATAGATAATAGATAATAGATAATAGATAATAGATAATTGATAAATGATAATTGATAATTAATAATTAATACGGTTTCCTCCCACATTCCAAAAACATGCTAAGAAAACAAACTTAAAGTATCACTCGGATATGATGAACATCCAGCAGCAACACAACATTTTGGAACAACTACAAATTTTATACAAAAAGTCAATAATTAACCTCATTAATAAATAATAAATAATAAATAATAAATAATTATTAATAAATAATAAATAATAAATAATAAATAATAAATAATAAATAATAAATAATAAATAATAAATAATAAATAATAAATAATAAATAATAGATAATAGATAATAGATAATTGATAATTGATAATTGATAATTAATAATTAATAATTAATACGGTTTCCTCCCACATTCCAAAAACATGCTAAGAAAACAAACTTAAAGTATCACTCGGATATGATGAACATCCAGCAGCAACACAACATTTTGGAACAATTACAAATTTTATACAAAAAGTAATAAATAATAAATAATAAATAATAAATAATAAATAATAAATAATAAATAATAAATAATAAATAATAAATAATAAATAATAAATAATAAATAATAAATAATAAATAATAAATAAATACTCCGGTTTCCTCCCACATTCCAAAAAAAAACATGCTAGGTTAATTAGCGACTCCAAATTGTCCATAGGTATGAATGTGAGTGTGAATGGTTGTTTGTCTATATGTGCCCTGTGATTGGCTGAATGAATGAAAAGCAGGTTGGTCCACCTCTGTTTTGTGGCAACTTTGCCATAGTAGTCATTCTTCCTTCCTGTTTTGCAAAAGAAAACAAACTTAAAGTATCACTCGGATATGATGAACATCCAGCAGCAACACAACATTTTGGAACAACTACAAATTTTATACAAAAAGTCAATGATCAACCTCATTACTCGTCGCTCCCGGTTACAATATCCCCTTCGTTTATCGCGCGATTGTGAGTCAGGGCTGTGGTTAGCACGCAGGCCTCGCAGGCTAGGAGACCCGAGTTCAATTCCACCCCCCGCCATCTCTGTGTGGAATTTGCATGTTAGACAACAACATACATTATTGTCATTGCACAATAACACAGCAGTGAAATTGCCAACGAAATGTTGCCTGGCTCCCGTGTAATAATAAATAATAAATAATAAATAATAAATAATAAATAATAAATAATAAATAATAAATAATAAATAATAAATAATAAATAATAAATGATAAATAATAAATAATAAATAATAAATAATAAATAATAAATAATAAATAATTTAGGTCAAGAATATGTACAATTTGCTTAATTTTTTTGTTAATTTTTTTTTGTTTGATATTTGTGTATGGATAGCACAGTTCATATGATATAGTAACATTTATTTTGTATTTGCATTTCAAGGTGATTGGAGTTGCTGTCTTTTTCGCTCTGTTGCTTAAACCTGTCGCTGTGGAGGAAACTGAAGAAATCGAACAGATTTTGTCGGGTAAGGAATTATGTCTTTAATATAAATTTTCCCCCCCAAAAAAATCAAAACTTTGTTTTGTTTCTCAAAATATTATGATTTTGTATCTTTTCTGTGATACTTTTTTCTGCTACTAAGATGTTATTTTTCCTCATAGTATTACGTCATTCTCGTAAAATTGCGACCTTTTCTTGTTAAGATTTTTTTCTCGACATTTTGACTTTATTCCTCTAAAATTACAGTTGTTTTTCCAACAATTTCACATTAAAAAAAATAAAAATTCTTCTTATAATTACAACTTTATTCTCATAATATTTTGACTTTATTCTTGCAACCCAATTCTCACAGAATCACCACTTTATTTGTCTCTCATATCACAACTTATATATATATATATATATATATTAAATATATTCTTTTTGTCCTGGTATTTCAATTTTATGCAACTAAAATTACATTATTTTTCCTCATAATATAATAATTTTCTCTTAATATTTTGACTTTATTCTTGTAAAATGACAATTTTTTTAAAATTCTGGCATGATTCTACCTTTTTCCACAAGCTAATTTTTCAAAAATGATTATTTTGTTTATATGTCATAATATTATTATTTTTAAAAAAGCATATTTTGTATTTAATATTTCAACTTTATGCTACTATAATAATGTTTTGTAAGAAAATAATTAATTTTTTTCTCTATTTTTTTTCTCTATTTTATTTCTCTATTTTTTTCTATTTTCTGTTTTTTTCTGTCAAAAATTATTATTTTGTTTATATGTCATAATATTATGACTTTTTAAAAAAAAGCATCTTTTGTATTTAATATTTCAACTTTATGCTACTATAACAATTTTTGGTAAGAAAAAAATTTACAAAAGATGCTTTCTTAAAAGTCATAAAATAAAATTTTTTCTCTATTTTTTCTCTATTTTTTATACATTTTTCTGTTTTATTTTATTCTTGTAAAATTACTGCTAATTATAAACATATAATTTTAAATTATATATTTAGGAAGTGGCGTGTACCGATAAAGAAATGTACAACAGCGGACAACTTTAGGAAGGCGAAATAAGTTTTTTTGTTTTTTTTTTGGTCATATCAATCCAGACTTCTCATTCATAATTCATAAAGTAGAGGCACCCGTTCCACTTGGCCGAGGGATGCCATGTAACCATGGTTACAGAAGGGATGGATTTCCTCCTGAGCGTACTGTAGGGTATCAACACTTGGTGCTGTGATACCGACTGACTGACTGACTGCTGTGTCTCTTTCATTGAACAGAACAAGAAGACAAGTGCAGGCGTTACTCTGGCAGGGATTCGCTCTGAGGAGACTGCAAAACACCCTCAACCTTTTTTTCCTTCTGGTTCTGTCTAGCGGAATAAATTTCACATTGTGTGTGCTTCCCAGTGAATGCCGCTTAAGGATTCATGGATTGTCGAGCCAACAACTGAACTGGAGGAAGAAAATAGAAGATTAAAAAATTGGCTGTAAATATGGAACGGATGCCAGTTAGCTTCACGACGCAGTATTGGGAAGAAAATAATCTGAGATTCCAAGAATAAAGTTGGAAATTTATGAAAAAAAAGTCGAAATTTTACCAGAAAAAAGTAATAAATTTGCCAGAAAAATGTCACAAATTTACAGGAATAAAGTTGCACAAGTTTGACAAAAAAGTTATACCTTTCTGAGAAAAAAAAAAAGCCATAAAAATTATTTCAAGCATAAAGTTGTAAAAATTTACGAGAATAAAGTCGTAACATCATTAGAAAATGGGTCCTAAATTTATGAGAAAAACAGTCGAAAATATACGTGAAAAAAATTGCAAATGTAACAAAAAAAAACAAAAAACATAAATTTAGGAGATAAAAGTCTGAAATTTACAAGAAAAATTTGCAAATGTAAAAAAAAAAACATCATAAATTTAGGAGAAAAATGTCTGAAATTTACAAGAAAAATTTGCAAATGTAAAAAAAACCATCATAAATTTAGGAGAAAAAAGTTTGAAATTTACAAGAAAAATTTGCAAATGTAAAAAAAAACATCATAAATTTAGGAGAAAAAGTCTGATAATTTACAAGAAAAATTTGCTAATTAAAAAAAACATCATAAATTTAAGAGAAAAAAATCAGAAATGTACGAGAAAAATTTGCAAATGTACAAAAAGTCATAAAACTACAAAAAAAAAAAGTTCTCCTATTTCATAGCTGTCTCAAGCAATGCCCGCTTCGAGGGAGTATTAAAAGACTTCCAGAATAAAGTCTGAGATTCACAAAAAAAGTTCACATAAGTCACAAGACAATAAATTGTACAATTTGTGAGAAAAATAGTTGCAAATTTACAAAAATAAAGTCATAAATGTACGAGAAAAAATTCACATTCACAAAAAAAAGTTCACATAAGTCACAGGACAATAAATTGTACAATTTGTGAGCAAAATAGTTGCAAATTTACAAAAATAAAGTAGTAAATTAAAACAAAAAAAAAATTTTAAGATTTTTTTTTCTCAATGTGACCCTAATACTCCGTTCCAACCGCCATCACCAAAATATGTATAAATATATACTATGTAAACAATTCCAGTTGCACATTACAGTGTAACCTTTGTTATGTCTTACAAATGTCTTACAAGTAATAGTTTAACATACATAAAACAAACAACATACATATAAATTATGAATAAAAAGGCTAATTAAACATTTAAGGTTAGTTTTAGCTCTTTTGAAAGACATGATTGAAGAGAGAAGGTGATCCATTTGTGTCAGTTATGTCTACAAAAAATGTAAAAGTACCATTAAATGTTGATTTATTCCGTTTATTCATCATTTATATACATTTAGAATTTATTTATGTATGTAAAAATATAAAAAACATGTTTGGTGTTGACGTTTTTGAGAGTCCATTGTTGTTGACATAATGCACGGATGACTTCCTGTTCCGGTCGCCATTTTGTTTAGCGAACTGGGGTTCCTCTGTACATTATAAGTAATTCTGGGTTGGTTTGGACAATATAATTGTAATATATTAATGTGGAACTGTATGATAGACATTATTTTGACATTATTTGTCAGCTTAGGCTAAAGCTCACCCAAGACTTTGATCCCGAGTGGAGTGCATCTTACTGTGATTATAATAAATACATTTTTGCATCTTTGAATTTACAAATTAAGTACTTAAATCAAGTGCTTTTTATATGTCGTTTTTATTGGGGCAGATTTAACAGAAACCAATGAATTGTAGCAAATAAAAACACATTCAAAATAGTGTTAGCAAGTGTTTGAATTGTCTGAGCGTGATACTAACCTTGAGGCTTGGACGAGTAGAACCAACGAGGTGAAGTTCAAAAATGATTTTTCAAACAAATCAGAAGCGTCCAAATCCATGACAGCACAATTTATCATATTATTTAAAAACTATACTCATTTTTTGTGTATGTCCACCTCCGACTTTGAAGCGATACAAAAAAAGGTTGCCTTGGTTATCGTACATAGCTGTACATTACAAACGGATTCTTTTCAGCCATCTTGAATCCCATTACCCAACAGGAAATCTCGCGATACTTTGTTGGAACATTTGTTTTCATATGTAAGCTAGTATATGGCTAATGTCCGGGTGGCTTTGTAATGACTTATTGCGGTGGCCTCAGTAGTAAAACTAGCCTTAAAAAAAAAAACTAGAAAAAAACTAGCTACTAGTCACATGTGGACTAGTGACTGGTTGTTTTAGTCACTTTAATCGCTACTTTAATTACGTTGAGCCGCCATCTAGTGGTGGCTAGCAGAATGGCTAACCATTTAACTTTTCAATATTGGGCTCTCACAAAATTTTGTTTTTTACTTAAACTACTTACATAATTAGGTTTAAATTCATAAATGTCCATAAAGGATGCAGATGAAAATTGACATTTTTTGCAAATTAAATGGTAATTTTTATTGTACAGAGTAAAATCAGCTTATAGTAATAACAGTTTTTGGTAGTGTTTTTAACCCTCCTCCATAGTAGCTTTACGGTGCTGTAAACTTATGAACATGTATCCATCCTCGATGGACACGATTAAGTCAAATACGGAGAACTATGACATCAGTATTTACATGTAAAAGATATTTCATAAAAAACATTTGCATCTTAAGAGCTCCATAAGAGTAACAGAAGCAGGAAACCTGTGTTATCGTACATAGGTGTCCATTACAAACGGATTCTTTTCAGCCATCTTGAATCCCATACCCAACAAGAAATCTCGCGATACTTTGTTGGAACATTTGTTTTCATATGTAAGCTAGTATATGGCTAATGTCCGGGTGGCTTTTTAATGACTTATTGCGGTGGCCTCAGCAGTAAAACCGATGTTTTTTTTTAAAAAGGCTAGTTAAAAAAATAGCTATTAGTCACATGTGGACTAGTGACTGGTTGTTTTAGTCACTTTAATCGCCACTTTAATTACGTTGAGCCGCCATCTAGTGGTGGCTAGCAGAGTGGCTAACCATTTAACTTTTCAATATTGGGCTCTCACAAAGTTTATTTTTTTTACTTGAACTACTTACATAATTAGGTTTAAATTCTAATCACAAATGTCCATAAATGATGCAGATGAAAATGGTCATTTTTATTGTACATAGTAAAATCAGCTTATAGTAATAACAGTTTTTGGTAGTGTTTTTAACCCTCCTCCATAGTAGCTATAGCATCTCTTTACGGTGCTGTAAACTTATGAATATGTATCCATCCTCGATTGACACGATTAAAGCAAATACGGAGAACTATGACATCAGTATTTACATGTAAAAGATATTTCATAAAAAAACATTTGCAGCTTAAGAGCTCCATAAGAGTAACAGAAGCAGGACACCTGTGTTATCGTACATTGCTGTCCATTACAAACAGATTCTTTTCAGCCATCTTGAATCCCATTACCCAACAAGAAATATCGCGATACTTTGTTGTGAACATTTGTTTTCATATGTAAGCTAGTATACGGCTAATGTCCGGGTGGCTTTGTAATGACTTATTGCGGTGGCCTCAGTAGTAAAACCTATTTTTTTTAAAGGCTAGTAAAAAAACTAGCTACTAGTCACATGTGGACTAGTGACTGGTTGTTTTAGTCACTTTAATCGCTACTTTAATTAGGTTGAGCCGCCATCTAGTGGTGGCTAGCAGAGTGGCTAACCATTTAACTTTTCAATATTGGGCTCTGACAAAGTTTAGTTTTTTACTTAAATTACTTACATAATTAGGTTTAAATTCTAATCACAAATATCCATAAAAGATATTTCATTAAAAAAAACATATGCAGCTTAAGAGCTCCATAAGAGTAACAGAAACAGGAAACCTGTGTTTTTTATCAATCGTATGCGTCATGGCCGCTCACCGTGTGAAGATATATAGCAACAGAAACCTTGTTACACAAACATTGTGCAAGCTGAACCGACGGGTGCGTCTTGCTAGACGGGTTCGGGGATGAAAAGTGGCAAGAGATTACATCTCGAGACAACCATTGTTAAATTTGAAAGACCGCATTTCATTGTCACACAAAGCGAAACAAACGAGACTAGGTAACTCCAGAAAGTAAAATATATATAAAGTATCGGATATAACATGAATTGAAGTCTAAGTAAGTACTATATAAGGGTAAATGTATTGTTGTGTTACTTCCTACTGATGGTCTTCCAAAGCCAGAGGAACGCTAACTCTTAGGTCTTCTTCTTCAGCTCCTCAAAGCGGCGGGAAAGGTCATCAAAGTCGATGTCGTCCGAAGCGGCGGTCTTGTTGCCGTAGGATGGCGGGAGCGTGTCGGGGACAGAAGGAAGGTCCGGTAGAACTTTGTTGTCGTATATGCGTGATGAGGGAGCTACAAAACACGGAGGGGAAGGACGTCAAATTTTAAGTTTCTTTTTCGTCAATCTGCAGGAATCTACGTAAACACCGCTACGCTGATGCTAATCTCCTGACCTAGCGCTGAACCTGGTTGAAGAAGAAGAAAATACAAGATATAAAAATATGGAACGGATGCCGGTTAGCTTCACGACGCAGTATTAGGGCCACATTGGCAAGAAAATAATCTGAGATTCCAACAATAAAGTTGGAAATTTACAAAAAAAAAAGATTAAAATTTATCAGAAAAAAAGTAATAAATTCGCCAGAAAAATGTCACAAATTTACACATTTATAAAGTTGCACATTTCTGACAAAAAAGTTATACATTTCTGAGAAAAAAAAAAAACATAAAAATTATTTCAAGAATAAAGTTGTAAATTTAAGAGAATAAAGTCGTAACATCATTTGAAAATGGGTCCTAAATTTATGAGAAAAAAAGTCAAAAATATACGTGAAAAAATTTGCAAATGTAAAAAAAAAAAAAAAAAACATCATAAATTTAGGAGAAAAAAGTCTGAAATTTACACAAAAAAATTGCAAATGTAAAAAAAATACATCACAAATTTAGGAGAAAAAAGTCTGAAATTTACAAGAAAAATTTGCAAATGTAAAAAAAAAATCAGACATTTAGGAGAAAAAGTCTGAAATTTACAAGAAAATGCCGGTTAGCTTCATGACGCAGTATTACGGCCACATTGGCAAGAAAATAATCTGAGATTCCAACAATAAAGTTGGAAATTTACAAAAAAAAAATAATTAAAATTTATCAGAAAAAAAGTAATAAATTTGCCAGAAAAATGTCACAAATTTACAAATTTATAAAGTTGCACATTTCTGACAAAAAAGTTATATATTTCTGAGAAAAAAAAAACATAAAAATTATTTCAAGAATAAAGTTGTAAATTTAAGAGAATAAAGTCGTAACATCATTAGAAAATGGGTCCTAAATTTATGAGAAAAAAAGTCAAAAATATACGTGAAAAAATTTGCAAATGTAAAAAAAAAACATCATAAATTTAGGAGAAAAAAAGTCTGAAATTTACAAGAAAACTTTGCAAATGTAAAAAAAATACATCACAAATTTAGGAGAAAAAAGTCTGAAATTTACAAGAAAAATTTGCAAATGTAAAAAAAAAAACATCATAAATTTAGGAGAAAAAAAGTCTGAAATTTACACAAAAAATTTGCAAATGTAAAAAAAACATCACAAATTTAGGAGAAAAAGGTCTGAAATTTACAAGAAAAATTTGCAAATGTAAAAAAAAAAAACATCATAAATTTGAAAAAAAAAAGTCAGAAATGTACGAGAAAAATTTGTAAACACCGCTCCTCTGATGCTAACCTCCTGACCTAGCGCTGAAACTGGGGGTCGGGACAGCGCCCCTTTCTCCTCGGAACTCACTTCTTCTCCACATATTTTTGTATTTATTTAGTGAATTTGTTTTATATTTTATGTATTTTTTTAAACTACAGATTTAGAATTTTTATGTATTTCGTAATTATAGTAATTATTTACATTTCTAAAAAAACATATGTATATTTATTTTTTATTTATTCTGATATGTATCATTAGATTATTATTATTAATTTGTATATATTTAAATATTTTATATTCTTAATTACATTTTAGATTAAAAAATGTTTTAATATAAATAAAAACATTTATATAGACAAAATATGTATATTTTGTTATGCACATTTTTATTTATTCTGATATGTATCATTAGATTATTATTATTAATTTGTATATATTTAAATATTTGATATAATATTCTCAATTACATTTGTTTTATATTTTTAAAAACTAAATTTTAATATAAATAAAAACATTTATATAGACAAAATATGTATATTTTGTTATGCACATTTTAATTATTTGTTTTGAATTCTGCGGCTTTTGTTTATTTTTTATATTTTATGCATTTTTAAAACCATATATTTAGAATTTTTATATTTTTGTTCAATATGTAACATTAGATTATTATTAATTTGTATATATTTAAATATTTTGATATTCTTAATTACATTTGTTTTAGATTTTTAAAAACTATGTTTTAATATAAATAAAAACATATTTATACAGACAAAATATGTATATTTTGTTATGCACCTTTTAACTATTTGTTTTGAATTTTGCAGCTTACATTCTTTTTTATTTTTATATTTATTATTGAGTTTATTTTGTATATTTTATGTATTTTAAAAACCATATATTTAGATTTTTTTCTATTTTTTATTATTATTTTTTTATGTCTTTGCAGGAAAAGTGCTCTACATATAAAAGTTGATTTGATTTAATCCCCCCTCCCACCTTAACCACCACAGATAGATTGGAGTCCTGTGCACTGTACATATACATACACTAGTAGTACTACTCCAGTCCATACACACTCTGTAGGACTCACCTATGGCCTGGGAAGGAAGAGAGTTTTTGCCTGTTAGGTCATCGATCTGAAAGAGAAGAAGTGTCGTCTTCATCCATGGTGTTGTATTGCAGTACAGGGTACAGTACAGTATAGTACAGTACAGTACAGTACAGTACAGTACAGTACAGTACAGTACAGGTAAATCCATACTGCCACTTCCTGTGCACACAAAGCAGGAACTAAACCAACTCAGGCAAAGTGTAGAAATGCAGAAAAGGAAAAGTGTCAAGCTAAGTGAACCGCTCTTCCCTGAGTGACGCCCCGCCCTCTCCGTCTGTCCGTGGGGAAGAGGATGACTTACGGACTCGTACGTGGGGGGGGAAGTGGGCAGCTGGGGGGGCTGCCCTCCTCCCACCGTGTGCGGGAAGCTGTTGTAGGATCCGACGGCCGGATTGAACGCTTCCTGGAGGTAAACGACGAATAAAGTCGTAAATTTACGAGAATAAAGTCGTAACATCATTAGAAAATGGGTCCTAAATTTATGAGGAAAAAAAAATGAAAATATAAGTGAAAAAATTTGCAAATGTAAAAAAAAAAAAAAAAAAACATCATAAATTTAGGAGAAAAACTCTGACATTTACAAGAAAAATTTGCAAATGTAAAAAAAAAACATCATAAATTTAGAGATAAAAAGTCAGAAATGTAGGAGAAAAATTTGCAAATGTACAAAAAAACATCATAAATTTAGGGGAAAAAAGTCTGAAATTTACAAGAAAAATTAGCAAATGTAAAAAAAAAACATCATAAATTTAGGAGAAAAAGTCTGAAATTTACAAGACAAATTTGCAAATGTAAAAAAAACATCATAAATTTAGGAGAAAAAAGTCTGAAATTTACAAGAAAAATTTGCAAATGTAAAAAAAAACATCATAAATTTAGGTAAACGACACAGTCAATGCATCCTGTTTGGAGCCTAGCTTAGAAATACTATTTTCATCTGAGTATTATATATTATATTATATTGTATTATATTCATGCTAAGGTATGGAAGTCAGTTTCCGCCAATCATAAAATATATACATATATCCCAATGGTAAGTCATGATTATCAATTATGAGATAAAATGTCATAATTACAGGCTGCACGGCGCTCGAGTGGTTAGCGCTCAGACCTCACAGCTAGGAGACCCGAGTTCAATTCCGCCCTCTGTGTGGCGTTTGCATGTTTGCCGAGTTTTCTCCGGTTTCCTCCCACATTCCAAAAACATGCTAGGTTAATTAGCGACTCCAAATTGTCCATAGGTATGAATGTGAGTGTGAATGGTTGTTTGTCTATATGTGCCCTGTGATTGGCTGGCTTTTCTCATCATTTTGACATTTGTCTCATCATTTTGATTTTTTATATCATAATTTTTACTTTTTGTAAAGTATTTCATATTTAATTTTTTTAGCGCATAATTACGATACTATATCTCAATTTTATTGTTTTTAATAAAATATTTCAACTTTATCACATAATTATAACTTATTAATTATAGCCAATTTTCTCATAATTTTGACATTTGTCTCATCATTTAGATTTTTTATATCATCATTTTTACTTTTTCGGTCATATTTCAATTTTTTATTGCATAATTAGGTCATTATATTTCAATTTTACTATTTTTTAATCAAATATTTCAACTTTATCTCATAATTATAACCAATTTTCTCATAATTTTGACATTTGTCTCATCATTTTGATTTTTTATATCATGACCTTTACTTTTTATGTCATATTTAATTTTTTTATTGCATGATTAGGACATTATATCTCAATTTTATTATTTTTTTAATCAAATATTCCAACTTTATCTCATAATTATAACTTATTAATTATAGCAAATTTTCTCATAATTTTGACATTTTTTTCATCATTTTGATTTTTTATATAATTTTTACTTTTTATGTCATATTTAAATTTTTTATCGCATAATTACGACATTATATCTCAATTTTATTATTTTTTAATCAAATATTTCAACTTTATCTCATAATTATAACGTATTAATTATAGCTAATTTTCTCATAATTTTGACATTTGTCTCATTTTGATTTTTTATATCATACTTTTTACTTTTTATGTCATATTTAAATTTTTTCATCGCATAATTAGTAAGTAAGCAGTAAGTAAGCCCTATATTTCAACTTTATCTCATAATTATAACTTATAGCTAATTTTCTCATAATTTTGACGTCTCATCATTTTGATTTTTCATATCATAATTTTTACTTTTTATGTCATATTTCAATTTTTTATCGCATGATTAGAACTTTTAAAAAACTTCTTAGCTCATAATTTAGACTTCTCCTTTCATAATTTCAACTTTTGTCTCATATTTCGAACTTACCAGTGGGATATATTTTCATAAAAATACATATTTCATATGCGGCAGAACATACTAATAATCTAAGAATGCTCTTACTGCTCCATTGGGAGGTAGTGGGTAGTTGAAGTGTACCGGCATGGGCATAGCCATGGGCATGGCCGGAGCAGTGAACCCACCGCCGCCGCCGCCGCCACCACCATCGCCGCCGCCGCCTCTGCCTCCTCCGGGCTTTTTGTAATTATCTACGTCAATCAGGGCTGCTTCATTGCCGAGACTAACCTCGGGCTGTCACGGAAAAAAAGTGACGCAACAGTAAGTAAACAACATATGACATCATCCTGACTAGCGACATTTTTTAATGCCAACGTACCAGCACCATGGCGTCGGCATCATACGGAACGTTGTAGTTCTTGGCGATCTCAATCAGGTAACGCTCCACCAAGATCTTGGGAGGAGCCTCCACGCTCATTTTGTTCATCAGCTGAAAATATCAGATTAGAATATTTTGCTTGAATATTTTTGCTTATGCGTTCTTGTGCCACACAGAGACGACGAAAAATTTATTTATTAATTATTTTATTTTTATTTATTTTATTTTTATTTATTTTATTTATTATTTATGTATATATTTAAATATTTTATATTCTTACATTTTAGATTTTTAAAAACTATGTTTTAATAGAAATAAAAATCATTCATATAGACAAAATTGTATATTTTGTTATACACATTTTTATTTATTCTGATATGTATCATTAGATTATTATTATTAATTTGTATATATTTAAATATTTTATATTCTTACATTTTAGATTTTTAAAAACTATGTTTTAATAGAAATAAAGTCATTTATATAGACAAAATATGTATATTTTGTTATACACATTTTTATTTATTCTGATATGTATCATTAGATTATTATTATTAATTTGTATATATTTAAATATTTTATATTCTTACATTTTAGATTTTTAAAAACTATGTTTTAATATAAATAAAAACATTTATACAGACAAAATATGTATATTTTGTTATGCACATTTTAACTATTTGCTTTGAATTCTGTGGCTTTTGTTTTCTTTTAGCTTACATTCTTTTTCATTTTTATATTTATTATTGAGTTTATTTTTTATATTTTAGGCATTTTTAAAACCATATATTTAGAATTTTTATATTTTTGTTCGATATGTATCATTAGATTATTATTAATTTGTATATATTTAAATATTTGATATTCTTAATTACATTTTAGATTTTTACATATAATATATAAAATATTATAATAATAATAATATAAATATAAATAAAATACATTATAATACAAAAAAATACAAATTTATACAGACAAAATATGTATATTTTGTTATGCACATTTTAACTATTTGTTTTGGATTCTGCGACTTTTGTTTTTTTTAACTTACATTCTTTTTCATTTTTATATTTATTATTGAGTTTATTTTGTATATTTTATGTATTTTTTAAAACCATATATTTAGATTTTTTTTCTATTTTTTATTATTTTTTTATATCTTTGCAGGAAAAGTGCTCTACAAATAAAGTTGATTTGATTTGATTTAATCCCCCCTCCCACCTTAACCACCACAGATAGATTGGAGTCCTGTGTACTGTACATATACACTAGTAGTACTACAGTACTAGAGTTTTTGCATTCTTGTGCCACACAGAGACGACGAAAAATACTCACTCTTTCATTGACCGTACCAATCTGGTTGGTCATGCATAGTTTGCCGTACTCCTTGCTGTATTTTGCACAAAGCTGCTGTGATACCTGGAAGAGGGCTCGTATGATCAAAATATCAAAACTCGGGCCAATTTCTCGCCAAAAAAGTACTTACGATCTTTAACTCCGCCACCTGTGCCTCGAGGCGATGGGCTGCCCATATAAGGGTGGACACCGCCTCCTGCAAACCTGGATCCAGCTCCCTGGTAAAATAAAAAAACAAAAAAAAAACCACAGAAATATTTAAACAACTGCATATTAAAAAAAATATTTTCCAAAGTGATGCCCTACTTCATGGACTTAATAAGCCCGAAGCGTGTCAGCAACAATTCGCAGAAAAGCTCCAAGACCTCCATGGCTTCCACCAAGTAGTCCTCCCTGATGATGTGCTCCACACGGATCCGCGCCCGCTCATCTTTTCCCGCTGACAAATAGTCTGCGATCTCTTTTCGAGCCTTTTGAGCGAGTTCACCTACATTGCAAAATGATTGTAATGGAGAAAAATAATAATAATAATAATAAAAATAATACTGGGAGATACTCACTTTTCTTTTTCTCAAGGAGTTTGAGTCTCTGGATGACAAGACGGAGGTTGACTCTTAACCTCTCCGCTTTGAAACCTATTGGCATCGCGGATTGCGATGACCTGTGGACAAGATGGCGTGAAATGAGCACCCTCAGGCATAATAATAATAATAATAACAACATTAATAATCATACTAATTACATGAGTTACTGTTGGGACCATTGCTTATTTCAGCCATATTAATTAAATTATTTTATTAATTTTTATTTATTTAATTATAATTAAAGCAAGAAACATTTTAACTGGTTTTGCTGTTTTAATTGAGCTGGCGCTAGCAGGGGGTGAGTCAGTGAACGAATCGACACGCTTTTGAACGACTCCTTCACGAGTTACAGACACACTAAGTTAGCCGATCACGTGAGCTTGACCAAACCATTGCAGCAGAACTTCAAAGTATCAAAAGGAACGTAGCTTAACTTTATTTAGCGAAGTCTAAAGGAAGGTTACTTCGACAGACCGATATCATGACATTATTTACGTTTGTGTATGAACACAAAAGACGTGTGAATGGATCCCATTATGGCGAAGTCTCGTCTCGCTCGATGACAGAGAAAACTTGACGAATTAACTCTATATAAGACTTACTTGAAGGAGTTAAACAATATTAAATACTCACAAAAAGCTAATAACAGTTCACTTCAGTAAAAAAAAAGTTGACCAAAATAACTTACTTGTCTGTAGTAGGCAAGAAAAGAACACAGCAACTCAATTTTGTGTCTGTGTTGTTTCGTCGCTTGGCTTAACTTCCGTGTTCTTCTGTTGTGACGTCATGGGAGTTTCTGTTGGGGCGGGGCTCTCTCACAAGATCGGGTGACGTAAGCATAAAGGGAAATTTACATTACATAAATCCTTTCAAATGACAATTTTAATTGTTAGCTTTATAAGAAGAATGTATCGTTCATTCGTGCTAGTTAGTGTCACTAACACTTTAAATGTCCTAAAAGATACTTGAGTTTGACTTTAAAGTGGCTCAGTGACATATAGGAAAGCTTTTGGAGTCATGTGACGATACCAGGATATGACTGCCCCAAAATGGCGGAAAGCTAGCTAGTTTTCTGAAAACATATTTTTTGTTCCAAAAATGGTCAGATATGCTTTGGTAGACAATATTAGGAGCCTTGCAGTGTAAATAAAGAGAACATACTCATACCCTATGCTCGTAAAAGATCCCTGGAGCACGTAGAAGGGTTTTAACGCTATTTTACTACTACTACTACTATATAGTCCTAGCTCACTTCCGTGTTCTTCTGTCGTGACGTCACTGTTTCGGTTGGGGCGGGGCTTTCACAAGATCAGATGACGTATCACCACAGGATATTTACATCTCACAAATCCTTTTATTATGCCTAGAATTGTTTAAAAGAATGTATGATTCATTCTTGGTAAAAACGTGTCACTAACACTTTAAATATCCTAAAATGGTTTTGACTTTGACATACAGTAAGTGACATATAGTAAACCTTTTTAGTCATGTGACTATTCCAGAATATGGCATGAAATATATATTTGCTCAGTATGCTTGTTTTGTACCCACTTCTCGATCTTCGCCACCTCCATTTTTTATGTTTACTGCATCTGAGGAAGTCAATGAACAATATCTGAGGTTCAAAGACAACCTGATGCTTAAAATTGACTAAAATTCCACAAAATTACAGTAGCTAATAATAAAATCAATGGTCTCGGAACCTAAACAGTAAAACAAACCCAGTCAAAAAAACACCATATGTACAATACAATAGAAGGTGTACGTATCTCATAATAATGTAAATTGTCTCCCATATAAACACATATAAACGCAATTCCAAATAGACTTTATTAATTCTATTATACAAGCAAAACACCTAATAGTCCAACACAGAAAAGTAGTAAGGGGAGCAGTTCTACCACTGAAATACTGTACTTCCAAGGCTAGGCCAGTAGCCATGCAAGCAGAGCTGGGTGTGGTTAGGGTTAATAAGGTAAGAGTCGTGATTCGCGGTGATCTAGTTTCACTTTATCGGTTAGACTAATTTATTACAAATAACGTATCTTTATCTATCTGTATGCATGTAGCGTGTGACAGTTAAATGTGTATAAACCTTTTTGTTTTGACGATTGTTCACGGGTAAAATGTACAAATTTGAAAACATGTATCCAGTCTTGATGGACAGTGAATGCAGCACAGACTGGCAAGGCCTCTGGTGAGAAATGAAGAATTATGAAGATGATCCAGATAAGAGTTACAACCCGTGCAAATAATCAAGGCATGATTTTTTTTTTTTGGTTATTAGATAGATTAGCAAATAACGGGAAAAAAAATCCGGAAATAACAGATGATTACAAGTGTGAGCAATCATATAACCTCAGAAATTTGTCCATATTATTAAATATGAGGTAAGAGTAAATGTATTGGTTCATATATGTATATACTGTATATGTATCGATCAAACTCGGAGCCGAGTTTTACTTCCTACAGACGAGAACGGCGGCCCGTGCGTTGGGGTCTTTAAGTCTTCTTCTTCAGCTCTTCAAAGCGTCGTGTCAAATCGTCAAAGTCGATGTCATCCGACGTGGTGGCGTTTCCGCCGAAGGAGGTGGTCGGGAGCGTGTCGGGGACAGAAGGAAGTTCCGGGAGAGCGCAGTCGTCTATTTGGGTCGAGGGACCTGCGGCAAAATGTGCAAGGGACTGTAAGCATCGCTGGGAAAAACTTTCATCCGATTCGCCATTTTATTTTACATTGTTAGAGCTCTCTAGATAAAAATAACACCCCTATAGTCCCACCCCTTGTTTGTCTATATGTGCCAGTCCAGGGTGTACCCCACCTCTCGCCCGAAGACAGCTGGGATAGGCTCCAGCACTCCCCACGACCCTTGTGAGGATAAGCGGTACAAAATGAATGTTTTTTTTTACATTGTTAGAGCTCTCTAGATAAAAATAACACCCCTATAGTCACATTTACATTCATATTGTATTCATTTAGTTGATATAATCAAAGAACCATAGGTATGAATGTGAGTGTGAATGGTTGTTTGTCTATATGTGCACTGTGATTTGCTGGCTCGCCCAAAGACAGCTGGGATAGGCTCCAGCACCCCCGCGACCCTCGTGAGGATAAGCGGTACAAAATGAATGTTTTTTTTTTACGTTGTTAGAGCTCTCTAGATAAAAATAACACCCCTATAGTCACATTTACATTCATATTGTTTTCATTAGGTGATATAATCAAAGAACCATAAGTATGAATGTGAGTGTGAATGGTTGTTTGTCTATATGTGCACTGTGATTGGCTGGCTCGCCCGAAGACAGCTGGGATAGACTCCAGCACTCCCCACGACCCTTGTGAGGATAAGCGGTACAAAACGAATGTTTTTTTTTTCTACATTGTTAGAGCTCTCTAGATAAAAATAACACCCCTATAGTCACATTTACATTCATATTGTATTCATTTAGTTGATATAATCAAAGAACCATAGGTATGAATGTGAGTGTGAATGGTTGTTTGTCTATATGTGCACTGTGATTGGCTGGCTCGCCTGAAGACAGCTGGGATAGGCTCCAGCACCCCTGTGACCCTCGTGAGGATAAGCAGTAGAAAATAAATGTTTTTTTTACATTGTTAGAGCTCTCTAGATAAAAATAACACCCCTATAGTCACATTTACTTTCATATTGTATTCATTTAGTTGATATAATCAAAGAACCATAGGTATGAATGTGAGTGTGAATGGTTGTTTGTCTATATGTGCACTGTGATTGGCTGGCTCGCCTGAAGACAGCTGGGATAGGCTCCAGCACCCCCGTGCCGCTCGTGAGGATAAGCGGTAGAAAATAAATGTTTTTTTTACATTGTTAGAGCTCTCTAGATAAAAATAACACCCCTATAGTCACATTTACATTCATATTGTATTCATTTAGTTGATATAATCAAAGAACCATAGGTATGAATGTGAGTGTGAATGGTTGTTTGTCTATATGTGCCCTGTGATTGGCTGGCGGCCAGTCCAGGGTGTGCCCCGCCTCACGCCCGAAGACAGCTGGGATAGGCTCCAGCACCCCCGCGGTAGAAAATGAATGAATGAATGAAAAAATATATAAAAAAACCTTAAACTGTATTATGAAAGCAGGAAGTGAACAAATGTAACAGTTACTGATTGTAAAGGTACCAGATGGAGGGGTAGGATTTAATAAGCTTTGCTTCTTCCTACTCCTTTTGGACATGTGGAACTGGGAACTGATTATGTGATGCATTCAATTGTAATCTGATGCATGTTCAAATCAAAATTAAACCATTACCATTACCATTACCATATGTGCCTTGTGATTGGCTGGCCACCAGTCCAGGGTGTACCCAATCTCTTGCCCGAAGACAGCTGGGATAGGTTCCAGCACCCCCCACGACCCTCGTGAGCATAACCACTATTGACCACTAAGGTTTTAGAGTTGAATATTGCGATATAATATGAAGTATTACTACCCATGGTTGGTTGGACTCACCTGTGCTCTGGGAAGGAAGAGAGTTATTGTCAGTGAGGTCATCAATCTGAAACAGAGGAAGTGTTCTTCATCCATAGTCATATTGCAGTATGGGTTATGCCAGGGGTGGGCAAACTTTTTGACTCGCGGGCCGCATTAATTCAACAAAATTGACGGGGGGGGGGGGGGGGGGGGGGGGGGGGGGGGGGGGATTATGTAGTATTTTACACGTAACAGTCCATTTTTACACCTAGATTTTTACACATATTTTACATGTAAAAGTGTCATGCAATCTGCTATATGTGCACTTTGAAATCATTTATTTGATGTAAAGTGTGTTATAAATGTATTATTATTATTATTATTGTTGTTATTTTTATTAGAATTATTATTATTATTAGTTATAGTAATGTTATTATATTATTATTTTGTTAATAATAATATTACTACCATTATTATATTAATATTATATATTAATATAAAAATAAACTATTATATTTATATTATATATTATTTATATTATATTATTATTTATATTATATTATTATTATATATTATATAATATATATATTATATATATTATATTATATATTATATATAATATAAAAAAACTATTATTAACTATTATTATATTATTAACAATATTAATATAATAGTAGTATTATTATCATTATTGACATTATTATTATTATTGTTATTATTATTATTATTGTGCTTGTGCTCCTTTTTCCAGGAGTATTTTGTAATATTACTACCATTATTATATTAATATTATTAACAACAACATTAATATAATAGTAGTATTATCATTATTGACAACATTATTATTATTATTATTATTATTACTATTATTGTGCTTGTGCTCCTTTTTCCAGGAGTATTTTGTAAACAACAGACCACATCAAATAACGAAATTGATAAAGCAGCTACCTCAAGCATCAAAAAGTTGGCCCAAGCCACGATGCCAGGTTATGTGTCGAGTTTAAATGAAATACTTTGGAAAAAAACAGGCGGGCCATATTGAAACACTTGGCGGGCCGGATGTGGCCCCCGGGCCGTAGTTTGCCCACCCCTGGATTATGCTGTGTTAGTGCATAACATAATAAGCTTAGAAACAAAAAGGCAGATGCTCCTGGGAAACCGTCACCTTTAGTGAGATTGAGTTTGATAAAATGTCAGGTGTGTTAGTGGTTATTAGATTTATTTATGTTTAGTTTGGATCGGGGGGGCCGAAATGCAGAAGCAGAAGCAAAGTGAACTGCTCTTCCCTGTGTGAGGCTTCGTCCGTCTGTCCATCTGTTGGACTGTCTGTGGGAAGAAGAAGGGTGTTTATGGATGGGGGGGGGGGGGTGACTTACAGACTCGTATGTGGGGGGAGAAGTGGGCAGCTGAGGGGGTTGCCCTCCTTCCATGGCGTGCGGGAAGTTGAATCCAATGGCCGGATTGAATGGTTCCTGGGAGGTAAGCAATAGATTTTTTTTTAGGAAAATCTAAAAATTAGTTTTCTTCTTTATGACTTTATTTACACAATATTTTGACTTTATTCTCATATTATTCTATTTTTAATTTTTTTTTTATATTTTACTTTTATTATTTATTTATGTTATATTCTTTTATATATTACATATTTTTATATTATATTATTATAATATAATTTAACTCATATTATTCTATTTTTATAATATATATTTTACTTTATTATTATTATTATTATTATTCATTCATTTTCCACCGCTTTTTCAACCTTTTCCTCACGAGGGTTGCAGGGGGTACTGGAGCCTATCCCAGCTTTATTTATTTATTTTATTATTTTATATTTATATTTTTTTATATTATTATAATATAACTTATATTATATTATAATTATTATTTTGTTATTTATTATTAATTAATAATAATTAATTATTATAATATAACTCATATTATTATATTTGTATTATATATATATTTTACTTTTATTATGATTCTTAGTTTATTTTATTATTTTATGTTATATTATATATATATATATATATTATATCATATTAATATAACTTAACTCATATTCTATTTTTATATATATTCATATATTTTATATTTTGCCTTTATTATTTATTTATTTATTATTTTTATGTTTTATGTTTTTATGATTATTGTATATTATTATATTTTTTATATTATATTATTATAATATAACTTTTTGAAAATTTTGCTCTTATTATTGCTCTTATTATTTAATTCCTGTGAAATTATGACTTGTCGTCTTGATCAATTACACCTCTTTTTTCTTAATATTTTGAATTTTTCTTTTTTTCTGAATCTTTCTTACAGCTGATTGTTTTTTTTTTTTCTTTTTTAGTTTTCTTGTGAAATTATACTTTTTGACTTTGCCAATAAAAAACAGTTGCGGGTCGCAAATGGTCCCCAGGCATTTTGGACACCCCCCGTTTCATACATTGGTAAATAGCTATAGTATTTTAGATAGAGGAAATATCTTACCGCTCCTTTGGGAGGTGGGTAGTTGAAAGGTGTGGTCCTAGGCATGGGCATGGGCACGGCAGGAGCAGTAAACCCTCCTCCACCTCCTCCTGATTTTTTGTGGCTGTTCACATCAATGAGGTCTGTGTTTTCTCCATGATTCACCTCAGGCTGTCAGGGGGGGGAAAAAAGTGACGCAACGGTAAGTAAACACAACATATGACATCATCCTGACCGGCAAACATTTGGAATGCCTACCCGGACCATGGCGTCAGGTTCATAGGGTACGTTGTAGTTCTTGGCAATCTCGATCAGGTAGCGCTCCACCAAGATCTTGGGAGGGGCCTCCACATTGAGTTTGTGCATCAGCTGCAAGCAGATCCGATGTTGGCTCAGGTTGCGAGGAAATTAATATTTTAAAGGCTGCATGCGCTCTTGAACACAGGCAAGGCGGTCCCAGGGATGCTTACCCTTTCATTGACGGTTCCAATCTGGTTTGACCTGCACAGCTTGCCGTATTCCTTGCTATACTTGGCACACAACTGGTCTGATACCTGGAGCAATTAGGAATAAAATTGTCCAATTTTCCATCAAACGCCACATAGTGAAAAATGAAAAGATGACACTTTGATATTTTGTCTATATATGTTTTATATAAGTATCTCAGATCATTATTGGTTTTTGCTCACCCCCATTTTGCTTGTTTTTTTTCTTAATCGTCCTGATATTTTTTTGTAATATTCTGATATTATTCTCATAGTATTCTAACTTTTTCCCCAAAAAATTATTATTATTTTATTTATTAAAACTTTATTTTGTTTGCTTCTCCTGATACTACAACTATATTAAAATATTTAAAATTTACGCGACATTATTTGTAATTTTTTCCATTAAATTGTAACGCTTTTTCTTGAAAGTTTTTTGATATTCTGACTTTATTTTGGTAAAATTAAAGTATTTTTTTATTTCTTCTGTTTTTTTTAACATTTCCAACTAGAAACTTTGTTTTTGTAAAATGTTTTTCTCCTAATTTTGACTAGAATTACTCCAATAATATTTTGAATCCATTCTTGTAACATTCCAAAAATTACAGGTTTATTCATTGTTTGTTTTTCATAAAATAAAATGTAAAATAATATCGCTTTAATATGGGCGACACGGCGGTCTAGTGGTTAGCGCGCAAGACCTCACAGCTAGGAGACCAGGGTTCAATTCCACCCTCGGCAATCTCTGTGTGGAGTTTGCATGTTCTCACCGTGCATGCGTGGGTTTTCTCCGGGTACTCCGGTTTCCTCCCACATTCCAAAAAAACATGCTAGGTTAATTAGCGACTCCAAATTGTCCATAGGTATGAATGTGAGTGTGAATGGTTGTTTGTCTATATGTGCCCTGTGATTGACTGGTGACCGGTTCAGGGTGTACCCCCCCTCTCACCTGAAGACAGCTGGGATAGGCTCCAGCACCCCCCACGACCCTCGTGAGGATACGCGGTAGAAAATGAATGGGTTTTTTTTTTTACATTGTTAGAGTTCTCTAGATAAAAATAACACCCCTATAGTCACATTTACATTCATAATGTATTCATTTAGTTGATATAATCAAAAATGAATGTAGGTGAAAAAGCCTATTATTTGTACCATTATTGTTTTTTGCTCCCCCCATTTTGCTTGTTTTTTTTTTAATTGTCCTGATATTTCTTCGTAATATTCTGACTTTATTCCCACAGTATTCTAACTTTTTCCCCAACCTAATTTTAAAAATGTACCACTTTATTTTGTTTGCTTCTCCTGATACTACAACTATATTAAAATATTTCAGATTTATGTGAATTAAATGTAACACTTTTTTTCTTGGGGGGAGTTTTTTTATTTTGATATTCTGACTTTATTTTGGTAAAATTAAAGCAATTTTCTTTTTAATTTCTTCAGGTTTTTTTTTTTTTTTTACATTTCCAACTCGAACGTTGTTCTTGTAAAATGTTTTTCTCATAATTATGACTAGAATTATTCCAATAATAATATTTTTGACTCCATTCTTGTAAGATTCCAAAAAATTACAGGTTTATTCATTGTGTGTTTTTCAAATTTGATGCAACTAAAATGACATTATTTTTCTCATGATATTATGACATTATTCTGGGAACAGTATGACTTTTTATTTAGATTACAGCTTTTTTTTTACTCTTCATAAACTTAATTCCTATAAAATTACTGCTAATTTTCTCTTGTTTTTTTTTTTTGTCATGTTAAATTTAATTTAAAGAATGTGCCGCAGTTTGAACACCGTTAAATTAGACGGTCGAAATGTCCGGACTAGACAGACAGATCCGGTGTCATTTTGCTATGCGCTTTTCAAAGAGTACTTACGATCTTTAATTCAGTCACCTCCGTCTGGAGGCGATGGGCAGCCCAGATGAGGGTGGACACGGCCTCCTGTAAGCCTGGATCCAGTTCCCTGATTAAAAAACACACAAATATTTAACAACTGGACAAATGCATACACAGTGAAATGTCGGCCATGACATTTCTGCTGTCATCAAGGTGACGCTTTACTTACTTCATAGACTGAATGAGGCCGAAACGTGCCAGTAGCAAGTCACAGTAAAGCTCCAGGATCTCCATGGCTTCCACCAAGTAGTCCTCCCTGATGATGTGCTCCACACGGATCCGCGCCCGCTCATCTTTTCCCGACGCCAAGTAGTCCGCAATCTCCTTGCGAGCCTTTTGCGCGAGCTCAGCTACATTGGTGAATTATTCGAAGGGACGCAAGCATAACATGACATAAGACAACGCCATGTTTTTTTTTCTCTATTTTGTAGAGTTAGACTCACTTTTCTTGTTCTCGAGGTGTTTGAGTCGGTTGATGACGAGCCGGAGGTTGACTCTTAACCTCTCTGATTTGAAGCCTCCTCCGAGCATCACTAATGGCTCTGATCGGTGGTTAAGTGGACATGAGATGAGCACTTTGGTATCGATCCAATACCTTGTAAATACAGCGCCAGCAATGCGGATACTGATACTTTCAAATGTGTCCAAGAACTGAATATTAAACATTTCAAATCAACATAAACAGATGAAGAAAAAAATAACACCGAGGACAATGTCGATCTCATTACGGTGGTATCGATTCAATACTGCTACTACCTATAGTATCGATATTAACATTAACATTAAATAATGTGAGGGTGACCAACAGATCGCAGGGATTAAAAAAAAACACAACACTTCAAATAAAACCACCAAAAATACTACCTAAGACTAAAAAAAATACTGGCTGGTGTGCATGACCTAGCTTAGTGCTACTACTACTAAACATTAGCCTCGAACCGTGTTTTCACGACAAAGCGACTACAAACCAATATGTTATTCACATTTTACACAATTTCCCCGAGCTTTATAACCGAATAAACTAAAAAAAAAACGTACGGGTGGGTCCTTTTCTCTTTTTTACCGAGAACAAGCATTGTTTTGCTAGTCTATTGACACAAGCTAGCAAAGCTACGTAACATGCATAGCTCCCGCTCAGTGCGCGAGCTGTCCACAAAGTGCTACCTAGTACTCGTTTTAAGTAGTAAAACAACACCAATAAACCTCCATAAAACACAATTAATACTTTACTTGAAGACAAAACAGTATATTTCGACGACTAACCTGTCAGTAGCAGTCAAGTCCACAGCAACTCAAATGTCACTTCCGTGATTTGATGTTGTGACGTCACAGAGTTTGTCTGTAGGGTTGGGCCTCCATTCCAACAAATAAAACAGGAAGTCAACACAATGACGTATTTAATTGTGCATTGTAGTAATGATGTCGTATAGTAAAAGTGAAAGAAAAATATTAAAATATGCAGAAAAAAACACCTGGTGCAGAAATACTGTACTATATGACACAATAGTAAAAAAAAAAAGACAATTGACAATACTGAATGATTTTAATTCAAACAAATTACAAAGATGTAAAGAGGATTCTGTACAATAAAACCATCTGCTCAGACGACGCATCGGCCATTATAACTTGAGTTTGCTGGCAGAAAGGTCCTTGTGTTTTTTCTTTGCAGGCTGGCCCTTTGCACTTTTTATTTGGCTTTTTACTTGATCCTGCAGCTGTGAGAAGAAAGCTTGAGAAGATCGCAGCGCCTTGTCCTTTCCCTCATCCTAAAACAAAGAAGCAGAATGAGTCTCAAAACATCTAGCCGTTGACATTTCTAAATTTGAGCATGATTGTTAGAAAAACAATGGCCGCCATTAAGCAAAATGTCTATATTACAAGTACGGTGCCATAATGGGGGTGGGTTTTTCTCCGGGTACTTCGGGTTCTTCCACATCCATTAAAACCTACATGGAGACCTCGTAATATGATGACAAAAAAGGCATTTTACTAGCATAGAGTTTAAATATTAAATACATATTAAAAAAATATATAATATGAGAAAAAAAGTATAAAGTGGTCATTTTTGGATAATTAGGTAGGGGCAAAAATTATATTACAAAAAAAGGTAAAAAAAAAATGTTTAGTTATGTTTGGTTATTGTGTGTAGCTGCTCTAGAGGAGTCCATAACTCAATACATAAAAAAAGTAAAAAAAAAATAGCATAATAGGTCCCCTTAAACACAACATTTGAGTGGTATTTTATGACCTAGAAAGCTTCCTCTGCTGGTTATTGTGTGGAACTGCTCTAGAGGAGTCCATAACTCAATATAAAAAAATGAGTCAAAAAAACGAGCATAATAGGTCCCCTTAAACACAACATTTGAGTGGTATTTTATGACCTGGAAAGCTTCCTCTGCTGGTTATTGTGTGGAGCTGCTCTAGAGGAGTCCATAACTCAATACATAAAATAAGTAAAAAAAAAATGAGCATAATAGGTCCCCTTAAACACAACATTTGAGTGGTATTTTATTACAGAGAAAGCTTCCTCAGCTGGTTATTGTGTGGAGCTGCTCTAGAGGAGTCCATAACTCAATACATAAAATGAGTCCAAAAAAATGAGCATAATAGTTCCCCTTAAACGCAACGTTTGAGTGGTATTTTATGACCTGGAAAGCTTCCTCTGCTGGTTATTGTGTGGAGCTGCTCTAGAGGAGTCCATAACTCAATACATAAAATAATACCTCGCTGGAAAAGGTTTGGACACCCCCGACCTCAGGGAACTAAACAGGCAACTCACCTTGAGTATGGTAGCTTTGCCTCCTTTGGTGACTTTCTTCAGGTTTTCTGCGACTTGAGCCTTTGACAGCCTTTTGTTGTCTCCAGCTTTACTGGCTTCTCTCAGCTTCTGCCTCTTCTCTTTCTCCTTGATTTTGAAATGTTTCACCTTCTTCTTCAGGCGTCTCTCGCGCTTCTTGTCGGTGGACGTCTTCTCGGTCGCACCCACGATATCGCCCGCTTTGTTTTTCTCCTTCGATTGGACAGAAGTGGGTTTAGACTTTTTACATGTAGTCAGGAGAAAATACTAAATGTATTCCAGACCTTTATTTCCTCTGGAGCAAGAAGCACGCCGTCGCTTGCACTGACTGGGGCAACTTCTTCCATCGTGATGGACGGCAGGTTAGATACCACCTTCACCTCCGGCGCAGCCTGGGGACACAAAGGAAACATCAGTGATAAATGAATTTCCACCAAATAAGATTCAATGATATGAATCACAATATGAATTTTACATTTTTTCCACAGCACAGATTCTCACATTATTTATTGAAAACCTGAATGAAAAGCAGGTTTGTCCACCTCTGCTGGGTCCCTCCGGCCGCATCCGCTGCCTTCTGAAGCGCAGGGGCGGAGCTGATTGGCGGAGGGGATGTCCGTTTTAAAGCAAGTATCGTTCGAAAGTCGATACCGTCTTATTCTAGTCGACGAGTGGTTAGCACGCAGGCCTCACAGCTAGGAGACCCGAGTTCAATTCCACCCTCGGCCATCTCTGTGTGGAGTTTGCATGTTCTTTGGCGTGCATGCGTGGGTTTTTCGCCGGGTACTCCGGTTTCCTCCCACATTCCAAAAAAACATGCTAGGTTAATTAGCGACTCCAAATTGTCCATAGGTATGAATGTGAGTGTGAATGGTTGTTTGTCTATATGTGCCTTGTATTTGGCTGGCGACCAGACCAGTCCAGGGTGTACCCGGCTCCAGCGACCCTCGTGAGGATCAAGCCAACCTCGTAGCGGTAAACACAAAAACACAACTTACTGGTTTGGGTGTGAAGTGGAAGTTGGAGAGCGCGTCCAGCTTTAAGAAGAGCGAGTCCATCAGTTTTTCGATTTCCACATGAGCTGGGTTTTCCTCTTCTTTTGTCTTTTGCTGAAATTATTGACAGGACATTGTTTTGAATTAGAATTTTTTTTAAAATCTTTGTTAAAAAAAAACAAAATGATGCACCACCGCGTATGTTAAAGTGTAAAAAAAATGAGACCAAAGTTTGAACCTGTGTCAACTTGAGATATTCCTGTTCGTAAATTTCTGCCAGACTCTGCTTGCTCTTCTCGTGGTCCAACGTCAGCCTCTTCTTGTATTCAAACACTTCTTCTTTGGGCTTCTCCTTGCGAACGACATCATCAAATGCCTTGGAGAAAAAAAAAAGGTCAAAGGTTACATATTGTTGATATATATTTTTTTAAATTATTAAAGACACAACTTTTTAATCAGGCTTTTAACTAATATTTTTAACTTTTTTTTAGTCCTATTTTATGCTTTTAGTTTTTAGCTTTTAACTCCAGTGGGTCCTCCACACTGGGGGCTGTGTCGGGGTCTGCTGAGGGGGTGCCATCCTTGGGTCCCTTCGACCCGGGCGGCTGGGGGTTCCTCCCTTTGATGTGGGGGTCCGCCCGTCTGTGTGGACGGCCCCAAAGGTGGCGTTTCCTTGATCCTCAGTGCCATGACATGTCACCCTACTGTGTGTGATTGTGGGTGGGTGTGTGTGGGGGTGGGTGTCTAATATTGAGGGTAGGAGGGAGGGGCTTTCTTAGTAATTGTTTTCCCTTTTAATTGTGGTAATTGTTTTTTGTGCTATACAAATAAAGTTGATTTGATTTATGTACACACGGTATAAATAAATCAACGCAGGCAAAAATAATCCTTGGACTCAAACCTGGTCTTTGATTCGTTGTTTAATGATGTCTTCCAGCTGCAGCGTGGTTTCCTCTGTGATGGCCGGAGCTAAAAAAAGAGAGACGAGTCAGTCAGCCCTCATTCGTCTTTGGGGTACACCCTGGACTGGTGGCCAGCCAATCACAGGGCACATATAGACAAACAACCATTCACACTCACATTCATACCTATGGACAATTTGGAGTCGCTAATTAACCTAGCATGTTTTTTTTTGGAATGTGGGAGGAAACCGGAGTACCCGGAGAAAACCCACGCAAAGTCCACACAGAGATGACTGAGGGTGGAATTGAACTCGGGTCTCCTAGCTGTGAGGCCTGCGCACTAACCACTCCTCCACCGTGCAGCCATATTTTTATCATTACAGTATAAAAAAAAACCTGTTTACGACCTTGTATCAGAGCCCTCTAGCCATAAAATAACACCCCTATAGTCACCGTTACTCTCCTACCAGCCAATATAGTAGACATTAGCCAGCCAATCACAGGGCACATATAGACAAACAACCATTCACACTCACATTCATACCTATGGACAATTTGGAGTCGCTAATTAACCGAGCATGTTTTTTTTGGAATGTGGGAGGAAACCGGAGTACCCGGAGAAAACCCACGCATGCACGGTGGAGAACATGCAAACTCCACACAGAGATGGCCGAGGGTGGAATTGAACTCGGGTCTCCTAGCTGTGAGGCCTGCGTGCTAACCACTCGTCTCCCATGCAGCCCTCTAAAAATATCGACTAGAATAAGACGGTATCGACTTCGGACGATACTTGCTTAAAAACAGAGATCCCCTCTGCCAATCAGCTCCGCCCCTGCGCTGCAGAAGGCAGTGGATGCGGCTGGAGGGACCCAGCAGAGGCGGACAAACCTGCTTTTCATTCAGGTTTTCAATAAATAATGTGAGAATCTAACACAAGTATGGTCAATGAGATGTGTTTGCTGTGGAAAAAACGTAAAAGGGTGGAATTGAACCCTGGTCTTCTAAGCTGTGAGGTCTGCGCGCTAACCACTCGACCACCGTGCCGCCCCTCCTGCTTTTATTAAACTAATAAATATACTCCTTAAGATGGCCCCGCCGCCGCACTTTGGACACCCCTGGCATAAACCCCCTTAGGACTACTTACATCTTCCAAAACTACCTACCCGTCCTAGACGCCTGCTCAAAGTCCAAATCTTCTTCGAGCATGCTGTTCTCCGGGCGGCTATTCGCCGTCACTTCTCCGGACAGCTGCCATGACTTCCCAGCAAGGGCGGCTTTCTCCAACTCCTCGATTTTATGGGACATCTGTGCACAGCAAATGGGAAAGTGACTGGGAAAGTCGTTTCGGAACCAGCTTTTCATTCAGGTTTTCAATAAATAATGTGAGGCAGCGGATGCGGCTGGAGGGACCCAGCAGAGGAGGGTAAACCTGCTTTTCATTCAGGTTTTCAATAAATAATGTGAGGCAGCGGATGCGACTGGAGGGACCCAGCAGAGGTGGATAAACCTGCTTTTCATTCAGGTTTTCAATAAATAATGTGAGGCAGCGGATGCGGCTGGAGGGACCCAGCAGACGTGGATAAACCTACTTTGCATTTAGGTTTTCAATAAATAATGTGAGGCAGCGGATGTGGCTGGAGGGACCCAGCAGAGGTGGATAAAGCTGCTTTTCATTCAGGTTTTCAATAAATAATGTGAGGCAGCGGATGAGGCTGGAGGGACCCAGCAGAGGTGGATAAACCTGCTCTTCATTCAGGTTTTCAATAAATAATGTGAGGCAGCGGATGCGGCTGGAGGGACCCAGCAGAGGTGGATAAATCTGCTTTTCATTCAGGTTTTCGATAAATAATGTGAGGCAGCGGATGCGGCTGGAGGGACCCAGCAGAGGTGGATAAAACCTGCTTTTCATTCAGGTTTTCAATAAATAATGTGAGGCAGCGGATGAGGCTGGAGGGACCCAGCAGAGGTGGATAAACCTGCTTTTCAATAATGTGTGGCAGCGGATGCGGCTGGAGGGACGCAGCAGAGGTGGATAAACCTGCTTTTCATTCAGGCTTTTAATAAATAATGTGAAGCAGCGGATGCGACTGGAGGGACCCAGCATAGGTGGATAAACCTGCTTTTCATTCAGGTTTTCAATAAATAATATGAGAATCACATATATTATATATATATATATATAAATATATAATATATATATATAATATATATATATTATTATATATAATATATATTATATATTATATATATTTTATAAAATATATATAAAAATATATATATAAACACAAATATTTGTCAATGAAATGTGTTTGCTGTGGAAAAAAAATTAAATTCATATTTTTTCTCCAAAAATTAAAAAAAAATCTACTAATTAGTTGGTCTGTGAATGCTAAATTGTCAATATATATATATTTTTTTTATTAAAATCATAACTCCAGTTACCTTTTCTTGACACTTCTCATACGAGGACTTGGATTCAGATTTCGCAGAACTTGTTTTATTTCCTCCGAAAATGTCCTCAAGGTCCTCCCCTTCACTGTCCTCATCTCCGGAAAGGTTAAAGGTCACTTTTTTACCGGAGGCTTTAGATCGGCTTGTGTCTTTGCTCCTGGTAACATAAGAAGATGGACGACGGGTATAATCTATTGTGATCAACTCCTTTGACACTTGACTCTTTTTAAAAAATAACTCTTACTCGTCGATGTTAAAATCAGCATCATCATCATCATCATCGGCGGCTTCTTCCTCTTCGTCTTCCTCCTCAGCATCTTCCGCCACGGCTCCGTCCGCAGCATCAAAGTAGTCTTTGTACTTCAGATCCCTGGAGCTCTTCGCCTGTAGTAAAGAGTCGTTCAATACAAACAAAGAGGTTTCACAAAGTACCACAGTTCGTACCGTAGTGTCCTTGTGCTTCTTCTGGGAGAACATTTCCAGGTCAAGGTCATCATCATCATCATCGTCGTCCTCATCAGACGGCACGTCGCGGAAGTAGTCAACATCGTTTTCATCCTGGTGTTGCTTCCCTTCCTGCTTGTCCATGTCATCGAGAAAGGACTCCATCTCGGAGAGTTTAAAGAACTTATCATCAACTTCCGAGGGAAGGCCCGGCCTTTTGGAACGTTTATCTGCAGATTCCCGTTTTTGTTTCTCTCGCTTCTCCAGGGCATCGACATCAAAATCTAAATCCGAGTCCTCATCTGTGTCGTCTTCGGCTGAACGATTCGGCAGTTTTTGACGACTCTTCTTCTTTGGCTCCTCTTCTTCTTCCTCCTCCTCTGTCTCGTCCATATGTGCATCAAGCCCTCCTTCGTCATCGTCGTCATCGTCCTCATCGTCCTCGCCATCCTCTTCTTCCATCTCCTCCTCCAGTACGGACAACGTCTCATCGCATAAAACCTCGTCGACTGCATTTTTAAAATGTTTTAGCACGGCGGAGTTCTGCAGCTCGAGCTCCTGCCAGATTTGCTCTTCGTCCAAGTTTTTCACCACCAGCTCAACCAACGGGCTGCCATGATACTCTGCCGGCTCCTGGGCTTTGAGGAGGTCATAGAGGGTCTTGGTGAGAGATATCAAGTCCGATGCCGCGGCATCTTGAAGGCTGTAAATGTAAACACAACCATTAGACCAGGGGTGCTCATTAAGTCGATCGCGAGCTACCGGTCGATCGCGGAGGTGGTACTGGTCGATCGCTGGTCGATCGCGGCGTGACATTAAAAAAATATCATCCCAGCATCAATGCCGTCACTTGATTGATATACAGGGCAGCCATTCAGATGACAACTGAATGTTGCCCTTCGGGTGACCAATCAAATCAAACGACGTCTCTAAGTGCAGCAGAACTTACGATGTCAGCCTATCATCCATCCCTGTTACTTGATTGACATACAGGACCACCAGTCAGATGACAACTGAATTTTGACCTTTAGGTCACCGCTCATGCGTAAACAACGATGCAAAGTGCTAAGCTAGTCGGCGAATTGCGAGATTTTAAGCCCTCGCTAAAGTTTATGGTCACTAAAATGAGTGAAGGAGCTGGACCAAGTAAAAAGGCAAAAAACATATCACTTCCATACGGATATGGAATATTATACGGATATTATGATACGGATATTATCCATGACTGATAAACATTTGGAAGTGTGCTTGAGGCTGGCTATCAGCAGCTACTGTCCGGACTATGCATCCCTGGCTGGTTCAATTCAGTGCAAGTCATCAAAGTAAACTCAGGTAATTACAAAAAATTTTAATAGTTAATTATGTGTGTTTTGCAATATTGGCTCATTTTGTTATGTAAGGTACATCAACATACATTGTACGTACAAATAATCCTTAATACATTTGAAAATAAATAGATGTTTTGCATTTTTGTAGTGGGTAGATCATTTTGACTCGGTCATTTTAAAAGTAGCTCGCATGCTGAAAAAGTGGGAGCACCCCTGCATTAGACGGACAGGCAAACATTTTATTACATGAGTGCCAACAATACTGTCCAAATATGTTTTTGCAATAATGAGAAACATCAATAACATGAAGCTAGCAAGTTTTGGTAACTGTATAGTTTCTGTATTTATATCATTGGCGCCATTTTTTCCATTTAATGTCATTCATAAAGATAAAAGATACACGTTACAGTATACGTCAATTAGCATAGTTATCTTAAAGTTAGCCGTTAAGCTAGCTTATCGCTACCTCGCTAAAGCAAAATTAAAATATATTTACAATATATTTACAATATATTACAACAACTTGGAGGTGTAACACTTGCCTCAGAAAGTTCTCCGGTTGCTGTGTGTTGACGTTAAGTTGTTTTAAACACTCCTCCAACAAGATCGACTCGTCTACGTTAGCCATCGCTAGCTACGCATGTGAGTGATTCGTGTGTTGCACATAAATACGCTGTGCCGGAAACACTTGTGTTGTTGTTTTTTTTGTTCCGCTTCAAAGATGGCGTCCGTTGTTTTGAAGGTTGCAGGTTGGTTCTGTAAAAAAAGACTTAAAGTTGTTATTCTTTGAGACTTTAATGAATATTAAAAGTGGTATTATATGCGATAACCTGTAAAATTCGGAGTAAGAACTTGTAGAACACGAAAACGTAGTTTACTCTTAAACGTAGTTTGTCTTGTTGACGCTTTTCAGATGTTGAGAGATGTTTTTTTTTAAAAGGAAATGCTTGCTGCTAGAATTAAGCTTAAATTAAAAATATAATATTTCAGTTGCAGGTCTTTCCACATGTTCTCGACTCACATCCCTGAGATTTCATTCGACCACAGCATCCCTCCATCAGAACATCCCGGGGTCCCTGTGGAATCTAGGCAGACTCAACCATATTGCCATTGCTGTCCCAGACATGGACAAGGCCACGTCTTTATATCGAGATGTTCTCGGCGCCAAAGTGAGCGAAAAGGTGCCGTTACCCGAACATGGTGTCTACACCGTGTTCGTGGAGCTCGGCAACACAAAGCTGGAGCTTCTCCATCCTCTCGGCGAGAAGAGCCCAATTGCTGGATTTTTACAGAAGAACAAGTCCGGTGGGATGCACCATATTTGTATTGAGGTACGCAAAAGCCCGATACACCTGTGTCCAAAAACTTGTGTTTTGTACTGTAGCTCAGGGGTTTTCGAAGTCTAACCCAGGGGTTTCAAACTCAATTTACTTGGGGGCCACTGGAGCTAGGGTCTGGGCGAGGCTGGTTTTCCAAAAAAAACACGCAAAAAAACGCATTTATTAAAAACAGAAAAATTAATAAACTTTGCTTTTGTTCCGGTTTTCTACAATAAAAGCTCTGATAAAACATTCCACTGTTCTCAAATATCTTAATTTTTATTTTTCTACACAAAATAAGATGAAAAATAAATAAACAAATCAAGAATAAAGAAAATCAATCAGTAATAAATAAATATAATAATAATAATAAAACGGCAAATAATAAAAACTTAAGCAACCACATATAGTTGGTGCGTAGACAAATTATTTTTTTTCATATTAAAATGAACAAAGCATTATTAGAGCCCTGTAGACATGACAAAACACGACTATAGTCACATTTATACTCTTTTTATTTACAACATATTGCGCAACTGCAGGGTCTTGAGACACATGCTAACTCGCAAACTACAGAGCTAGCCACCTAAACGGTAGCCTTCAAGTTATTTCCTTTCAACTTAAATAGCCAAAAACTTACCACTTCCACACGGATAGGGAGGATAACTATTAACAGTTATTTAACCTTTAATAATGAACATTAATCAAATGTAATAATTTTTTCTGGGTACATGATACCATACAGCATCCATATCAAACTTGTGCGGGCCGCATTAACATTAAACTTTCATATCAAGGGCGGGGGCCTCAAACTGGTGTCCTGCGGGCTACATTTGGCCCGCGGGCCGCGTGTTTGAGACCCCTGGTCTAACTAGACTATCTGGAGGCATCTTACCCGTCTTTCTCAAGGCGTGACTACAGTTTTCCTACCTACCAAGGAGCCAAACCGCTACACTGCACCGGTGGGCACTGAACAGATGTAATGTAAATTAGCGTAGGGGTTTTCAAAGTCTAACAGGCAAAACTTAAAGTTTAAACTTAAACTTTAAGGCAAAACTACAGTTTTTCTTTCTCCAAGGAGCCAAACAGGTACAGGGCACCGATGGGCACAGAACAGCTGAAATGTACAGTAGTTTTGGGTTTTTCAAAGTCTAACATTGTGCTTTGAAGGCATGTAATGGTCTTTGTTGCCATCTGGTGGGTTTAAGGCAAAACTACAATTTCCTTTCTCCAAGGAGCCAAACAGGTACAGGGCACTGATGGGCACAGAACAGCTGAAATGTACAGTAGTTTTGGGTTTTTCAAAGTCTAACATTGTGCTCTGAAGGCATCTAATGGTCTTTGTTGCCATCTGGTGGGTTTAAGGCATAAGTGCAGTTTTCCTTTTTCCAAGGAGCCAAACAGGTACAGGGCAGTGAATAGCTGAAATGTACAGTAGCTCAGGGGTTTTCGAAGTCTAACACCGATTCGTGGCGGCATCTAATGGGTTTAAGGGAAAACTACAGTTTTCCTTTCTCCAAAGAGCCAAACAGGTACACCTCTGGTGGGCACAGAACAGCTGAAATATGCAGTAGTTTTGGGTTTTTCAAAGTCTAACATTGTGCTCTGAAGGCATCTAATGGTCTTTGTTGCCATCTGGTGGGTTTAAGGCAGAATTACAGTTTCCTTTTTCCAAGGAGCCAAACAGGTACAGGGCAGCGAATAGCTGAAATGTACAGTAGCTCAGGGGTTTTCGAAGTCTAACGCCGGTTCGTGGCTGCATCCACCATTTTTGTTTGCATGTCGTGGGTTTAAGGCTTAAGTGCAGTTTTCCTTTTTCCAAGGAGCCAAACAGGTACAAGGAACTGGTGGGAACAGAACAGTAGTTTCGGATTTTTCAAAGTCTAACATTATGTTCTGAAGGCATCTAATGGTCTTTGTTGCGATCTGGTGGGTTTAGGGCATAATTACAGTTTCCTTTCTCCAAGGAAAGGTACAGGGCAGCGAATGGCTGATATGTACAGTAGCTCAGGGGTTTTCGAAGTCTAACGCCGGTTCGTGGCGGCATCCACCATTTTTGGTCGCATTTAGTGGGTTTACGGCATAACTACAGCACCAAATAGCTATAAGGTTCAGTAGCTCAGAGGTTTTCGAAGTCTAACGCCGGTTCGTGGCGGCATCCACCATTTTTGGTCGCATCTAGTGGATTTAAGGCATAAGTACAGCACCAAAACAGCTATAATGTTCAGTAGCTCAGGGGTTTTCGAAGTCTAACGCCGGTTTGTGGCGGCATCCACCATTTTTGGTCGCATCTAGTGGGCTTAAGGCATAAGTACAGCACCAAAACAGCTATAATGTTCAGTAGCTCAGGGGTTTTCGAAGTCTAACGCCGGTTTGTGGCGGCATCCACCATTCTTGGTCGCATCTAGTGGATTTAAGGCATAAGTACAGCACCAAAACAGCTATAATGTTCAGTAGCTCAGGAGTTTTCGAAGTCTAACGCCGGTTTGTGGCGGCATCCACCATTTTTGGTCGCATCTAGTGGGTTTGAGGCATAAGTACAGCACCAAAACAGCTATAATGTTCAGTAGCTCAGGAGTTTTCGAAGTCTAACGCCGGTTCGTGGCGGCATCCACCATTTTTGGTCGCATCTAGTGGGTTTAAGGCATAAGTACAGCACCAAAAACAGCTATAATGTTCAGTAGCTCAGGGGTTTTCGAAGTCTAACGCCGGTTCGTGGCTGCATCCACCATTTTTGGTCGCATCTAGTGGGTTTAAGGCACAAGTACAGCAACAAACAGCTATAAGGTTCAGTAGCTCAGAGGTTTTCGAAGTCTAACGCCGGTTCGTGGCGGCATCCACCATTTTTGGTCACATCTAGTGGGTTTAAGGCATAAGTACAGCAACAAAACAGCTATAATGTTCAGTAGCTCAGTGGTTTTCGAAGTCTAACGCCGGTTCGTGGCGGCATCCACCATTTTTGGTCACATCTAGTGGGTTTAAGGCATAAGTACAGCAACAAAACAGCTATAATGTTCAGTAGCTCAGTGGTTTTCGAAGTCTAACGCCGGTTCGTGGCGGCATCCACCATTCTTGGTCGTATCTAGTGGATTTAAGGCATAAGTACAGCACCAAAACAGCTATAATGTTCAGCAGCTCAGGGGTTTTCAAAGTCTAACGCCGGTTCCACCATTTTTGGTCGCATCTAGTGGGTTTAAGGCACAAGTACGGCACCAAACAGCTATAATGTTCAGCAGCTCAGGGGTTTTCGAAGTCGAACGCTGTGCCTCAGAGGCATCTACCGATGTTTGTCGCCATCTACTTGTACGTTACGGAAAAGGGCTCATGAACAATGAACGTTTCATGCATCTTTTGCAGGTCGATGACATCCATGCTGCAATCAGAGACCTGAAAGCAAAGAACATCAGAACTCTGTCAGCAGAGCCGCGTGTAGGAGCTCACGGCAAACCGGTGATGTTTCTTCATCCCAAAGACTGCGATGGTGTGCTGGTAGAGCTGGAAGAGGCATGAAGAAGACGGGAGCACTTCTATTTCTTGACGTGTTCTGCGGTTGTCACTTCATTTCCTGTTTGAGTTTTTCCATAAAGTTACGTGTTGAAGTCGTTTTTGTGTGAGTACATCCTGAACGCAATGAACACAAAAATTAAGTCACTCAATTCAAGCTACTTTGATACCTTTTTGTAGTGGTACTTTCCCAATATTTCCACTTTTTTTCCGAAATAATATTTTTGTAATGACATTCTTAACATATTTTTCCCTAAATTACATTTTATTAAAAACTTATTTTAATTTAGAAATATTTTCACAAGTACAGTCTTGTAAAATTTACAAAATTACTTTTAATATTTTAGTATTGTAAGTATTGCACACTTTTTTTGCTGTTCAAATATTTGTTTCATTTTTTAAAAAATTGGTTTGGGCCAGTATTGGAAAAATTCGTTATGACATGTACATTTTGGAAAATTGGGAAATTGGTGGAAAATTTTATAAGTGAATAAAGTGATATCACAAAAAGAACATTGAAAAATTATTGAATAAAATTTTTTTTAAATATTTGAAAAATTTAAAACTGAAAAAAAATTTAAAATCAGCAATTTTACAAGAATAAAGTTATATGGGAATAAAATTATGACCAAAAACAGAATGTAAAAAAAATAAAATTTGAATGGCAAAAATTCTTTAAAAAGCTATTTTATGAGATAAAGTCCAAATATATATATTTTTTCAAATATTGATGCAAAAGTTGTAATCCAATGAGAAAGAAATTATGACAATGTCATTTTAGTGGCACAAAGTTGAAATATTAAAGAAAAAGTTTTTTTTTTTTCATAAGACAAATGTAATGTTTGGAAATTGGTTTGGGCCACAAATTACATGTAATTGGTGCCCCAAATACAAGTACATAATACACATTGCATGTATTCCAGGGAAGTGGGTCCGTGAAATTCATTCATTCATTCATTTTCTTTTTCAGTCCAGGTACACCCTGGACTGGTGGCCAGCCAATCACAGGGCACATATAGACAAACAACCATTCACACTCACATTCATACCTATGGACAATTTGGAGTCGCTAATTAACCTAGCATGTTTTTTTTTTTTGGAATGTGGGAGGAAACCGGAGAAAACCCACGCATGCACGGTGGAGAACATGCAAACTCCACACAGAGATGGCCGAGGGTGGAATTGAACCCTGGTGTCCGAGCTGTGAGGTCTGCGCGCTAACCACTAGACCGCCGTGCGAACAATTATCCGTGAAATTGATCGAAATTGTATGGAGGACCAAAACTGACAAAATAATAAATAAATATATAAAATATAAAAGCAAAAATAAATACAAAAATTAAAAACAAGATTCCAAAATTAATCCTAAGTGTGTCTTGGGTTGAACTGTTCGCCTATTGGTTGATCGACATGTGAGTGCGAAAAAGCTCCGTCGGGGAGGAGAGAGATCAGGCTCCAATAAGGGTTCCACCCGGAAAAGCAGGTAATCCGGGGAAGCATTATCCGAAATATCTGCTAGCAAACGGAGATCCCTGGAGATTGCAGCCATATTTACCGCCATTGAGAGTGGTGTGGTGACTTCCTCTTGCTGTGGCTGTTTGCAGGCATACCTAGTCGATTTTCGCACTCACATGTCGATCAACCAATAGGCGAACAGTTCAACCCGAGACACACTTAGGACCGCCCCCTCATTTGAATAGTTTTTCCTTCTGCATTTCAAGCTGACATTGTCTGCTGCATGAAATAAATACATATGAGAGCAGAGTGCTTTTATTTATTTATTGATATGTAATTCTATTTATATATTTATTTTTGTATTTATTTCTACATTTATTTTTGTATTTATTTTTAATTTTTGAATCTTGTTTTTTATTTTTGTATTTAGTTTTGCTTTTATTTATTTATTTATGTATATATTTTTTTTTTGTTTTTATTTACATTTATATTAAATTTTTTTTATTTAATTTTTTGATTTTTTTTTCATTGTTGTTTGTATTTCCACTTTATTTATTTATTATTTTGGCAGTTTTGGTCCTCCATAAAATTGTTCATTTTTATCTCCTCACTGCCTCCCTGAAACCCATCCATTTTAGCTGCGTTAATCACTGCTAACCACTAGAGGGAGACATACGCCTGAAACGCTTGTACATTACTGTACCTTTGCCTAAAGTTGTTTTTTCTAAAAAATAAAATAAAAAACAAAAAACCTGAGAGTCTATTTCCTGATAAAAAGGAAGTGAAACACACCTGGTGAGGTTTGCTTCCTGATCCATTTGAAGCATCAGTTTATTTTGTCTGCCTGACATCTGGTGTAAAACAACACGTTATAGAGATGAGATGCAGGACACCCAAACGGCTCACAGCTCTGAAAGCACGGAGTTGACAAAAGCGGAAGAAGTTACTACATGAATAATAAAACACACTGGCCTTAGCATGCAGGTGGCTTCCTTATTTTTTGGTACACGGAAAAGCTAAATGCAAAACAAAAAGAGAAAATCGGGAGGGGATTTAGCTGCTTTCCTTGCCCAGGGTATGTTTGTCGAATAGGTACTCCGCCATGCCGTTCTGAGGGGCGCCCATGCGCCGCAGGTTGGTCACCCAGTCTGCCAGCTCTTTGATGGACTTGACTTGCTCGTCCAGGAAGTGAGTTTCGATGAAGTCGCACAACTGAAAAAGAGATTGAATCAACATTGGTTGATATTTTATGCAATTCATTTTTTCTCCCTCCTTAGATCAGGGGGTGTCCAAAGTGGGGCGCAGGTGGCCATTTGTGGCACACGGCGCATTCTAAAAATCCAATGAAAATGTTTTTTTTTTTTAAATGAAAAAAAATCAGTAATTTTACAAGAATAAAGTCAAAATATAATTTCACAACACTGAGGAATAATTGTCATATTAGAGGTTTTAAGGTTTGGTATGAGAAAAATCTGAGAAAAAAGTTGCAATTTGGGGAAAGGGTTCGAGATTACAGGAAGACAAATATGGAAATAAGTCATAATATTTACAAGAAGTTGAAATATTCTGAAAAATAAAATAAAAAGAAAAATATATATATACATAAATATAATATTAAAATAAATATATATATTTAATATATATAATATAATATTAAAATAAATAAAATATAATAATATAATAAAATATAAATTAATATATATATTAATATAAATATAATATTATATAAATATTATATAAATATAATATAAACATAAAAATATGGAAAAAATTGTACACGATTAAAAAAACGAAAGATTGAGGGAAAAAAAGTCAGTATTTTACTAGAATAAATGTGGAAAAGGGGGAAAATGTCATTTTAGTGGCATAAGAAACCAAACAATTAATACATTTGTCATTATTATGTATTTTCCCACACTATAAGTCGCACTGAAAGGTATATACACAGACTTCCAAAATCTGTTCAATTCAGACACAGAAGATGAGCATTTTGATGGATTAACTAAAAAAAAAAAAATATGGTGTGCGTCTTGTTAAATAGTAGAATAAAGTACAACTCATCTCACTTTTTGGCTTCCGTAAAAAAAAAAATAATCCGCTAATACAGTAAACCTCGGATATATCGGATTCAATTGTTCCCACTGGTTTTGTCCGATATAAGCGAAATCCGTTATATGCGTATACCGGAAAATGTCCGTTTTACGCATATATGGGATTTATATCCGGTATATGCGTAAATCGGATTTTATCCGTTATAAAAAGGCACTT
Source organism: Doryrhamphus excisus (assembly GCF_030265055.1). NCBI lineage: Eukaryota > Metazoa > Chordata > Actinopteri > Syngnathiformes > Syngnathidae > Doryrhamphus > Doryrhamphus excisus. Next base: position 1,624,864 of record NC_080472.1, on the reverse strand, counting down.
CCTTGACTATGTTTCCAATGTACCTGGACTGGGCAATGAAAAGAGACGTAAGGTAATGAGAATTTAACTTTATTGGACTCTGAGCATAACAAATTGTTAATTAAGCTAGGCCAGGGGTGGGCAAACTTTTTGACTTGCGGGCCGCATTGATTTAACAAAATTGATGGGGGGCCAGACTATATATTTTACACATAACAGTCCACCTGGAATTATTGTATCTGTAAAAGTGTCATGCAATCTGCTATATGTGCTCTTTGAGATCATTTATTTGATGTAAAGTGCGTTATAAATTTTCTTTTCTTTTATACCGCTTATCCTCATGAGGGTTGCGGGGGGTGCTGGAGCCTATCCCAGCTGTCTTTTGGCGAGAGGCGGGGTACACCCTGGACTGGTGGCCAGCCAATCACAGGGCACATATAGACAAACAACCATTCACACTCACATTCATACCTATGGACAATTTGGAGTCGCCAATTAACCTAGCATGTTTTTGGAATGTGGGAGGAAACCGGAATCAAACAGACCACGTCAAATAACAAAATTGATAAAACCATCAAAAGGTTGTCTCAAGCCATGATGCCAGGTTGTATGTTGAGTTAAAATGAAATACTTTAAAAAGAACGGGCGGGCCTTATTAAAACACTTGGTGGGCCGGATGTGGCCCCCGGGCCGGCGTTTGCCCACCCCTGAGCTAGGCCCTGTTACGCCTACGTTATTTCCAATAGTGAGGTTAAGATCTCATTCACTGCTGTGCTAGTATTATTGAAGTCACTCACTTTTATATTTGTCCTAAATCTGGAGCCAGGAGAAAGACAATAGCCAGTGACATCAACAAGATTAGCATAACGATGCGGCCATCCGATATATGAGAGGGAAATTTCATGGAAATGCATTGGAACGGGACTGGAGACTTTGGCCGAAATAGGCGAAATCCGTTATTTTTTTTATTGGAAATGCATTACAGAAAAATCGGTTCTTTTTTTATCTGTCCGTTGTGAGCGAATTTCCGATATATCCGAGGTTTACTGTACTTGGGTTGTTTATTTTTCTATATTGTGTATTTTGTACTGCTTAACTGACTCTGTACTCTTGCTGCTGTGCAATGCAAATTTCCCCACTGATGAACGAATAAAGGTATATCTTATCTTATCTTATAGTGCTACAGGGTTGGAATATACACAGTAATCCACCACAGGGCTATTAAAGTCGAGGGTATCGCCACCCGAACGGTTCAGGTTTGTGGTTCATGGGCCCTCCTTTCGCTGTTGAACAGGAAAATTAAGTTTGCGCCGTGCGGACAGCCTCAGACTGCTGTTCTTCGGCGCTTCAACCGTATGTTGAAGCATTGCGCCTTATGTATGTGTTGAGCAACAGCAGATATAAACACCTGTGCCTTCCACGTCGGATGAATACTCACGTGTGGGTCGTTGTGGTCGGAGCAGAGTTTGTGCAAGTCCAGGAGTGACTGGTTGACGCTTTTTTCAAGCTGCAGGGCGCATTCCAGGGCCTCGACGCCGCTGCCCCACTCATCCCGCTCAGGCTTCTGCAACACAAAAAAAAAAAAAAAACACTAGAATGTATGTACATGATGCCATTAATAAGTTAGGATGCCGGCATGTATTTGCAGAAAAGGGAGGCGTTGTAATGACATGGCTGCACGGTGGACGAGTGGTTAGTGCACAGACCTCACAGCTTAGAAGACCAGGGTTCAATTCCACCCTCGGCCATCTCTGTGTGGAGTTTACATGTTCTCACCGTGCATGTGTGGAGTTTTCTCTGGGTACTCCGGTTTCCTCCCACATTCCAAAAAAAACATGCTAGGTTAATTAGCGACTCCAAATTGTCCATAGGTATGAATGTGAGTGTGAATGGTTGTTTGTCTATATGTGCCCTGTGATTGGCTGGCTAATGTCTACTATATTGGCTGGTAGGAGAGTAACGGTGACTATAGGGGTGTTATTTTACGGCTAGAGGGCTCTGATACAAGGTCGTAAACAAGTTTTTTTTATACTGTAATGATGAAAATATGGCGGCACGGTGGAGGAGTGGTTAGTGCGCAGGCGCTGGGATAGGCTCCAGCACCCCCACAACCCATAAGCGGTAGAAAAAGAATGAAATTCATTAACATCAATGAATTTGGCGACTGCCGAATGCTGCCTCTGTCCACCAGAGGGAGGAGCCCAGAGGGAGGGAGGCTGATGTCATCGCAGTACTCCGGGTACTCTGATTTCCTCCCACATTCCAAAAACATGCTAGGTTAATTAGCGACTCCAAATTGTCCATAGGTATGAATGTGAGTGTGAATGGTTGTTTGTCTATATGTGATCTGTGATTGGCTGGCCACCAGTCCAGGGTGTAACCCGGCCTCTCGCCCGAAGACGGCTGGGATAGGCTCCAGCACCCCCGCAACCCATAAGTGGTAGAAAATGAATGAACGAATGAAATTCATTAACGTCAATGAATTTGGCGACTGCCGAATGCTGCCTCTGTCCACCAGAGGGAGGGAGGCTGATATCATCGCAGTACTCCGGGTACTCCGATTTCCTCCCAAATTCCAAAAACATGCTAGGTTAATTAGCGACTCCAAATTGTCCATAGGTATGAATGTGAGTGTGAATGGTTGTTTGTCTATATGTGACCTGTGATTGGTTGGAGACCAGTCCAGGGCGTATGCGCCCGAAGACAGCTGGGATAGGCTCCAGCACGAGAGGATAAGAATGAATGAATGTAATGACATGCTACACATTCTATACTTATCAAGGTTAATACTTTGGGCAAATTTCGACAAAGTCTGATTCCTTATTTATAAAAAGGAAACCTGTTCACGACTTAAACAGTTTATTATTAGAGCCCTCTCAACATGAAATAACACCCCTATATTCAGCTTTAAACTAATTTGACCCAAAATAGACAATAGTGTGTTGCTGTACATGCGTTTCGATGCTAGAGAAGCTGTGTGTGGAGTGGACAGGAAGTGACGCCGGGGTTTCAGTGTGGAGTTTTTTTTTTTTTAGCTTGGCGTAGGTTACGGCTGCAACGGTAGCTCGCGTTTTTATGAGCGATTATGGCCTGTTGAGAGATCGTTCAAACCTGCAATGGAAGCTTGTTGTCTCAGTGGACGTTACCGTCTTCGCCCGTGAAGATTGTGCTTGCGAGTGTACAAAAGATAAGCTTCAGTAAACGAAAAAAAAAAACAAAAAAACAGCCACACCCTCGGTATCAGTACTTGCCCGATGCTGCCCACCCAACTTGGGTTTTGCGATATGATAACCGCTGCACACAAAACACACCAACGACCAAAAAGCGAGCGCGTACCCTGACGTCTTGAAGGAAGATCCTGCCTCCTCGCTGGTTCTGGAGTTTCATCAGCTTCTCGGCGTGCTCGCGCTCCTCGTGCGACTGGTCCCGGAAGAACTTGGCAAAGTTGCGCAAAGCCTGGTCGTCCCGGTCAAAGTAGTACGCCTGTAAAAAGGGGCGGGATGGGGGTCGTTGAGGTCTGGGTTGTTTATTAACTGCTGGGGGATATTTTGCTGACACAAACATGACCAAGCTGTCGGGTTCCAAGTAAAAAGTATAGAATAGAATATGGGAAATGGTCATATTACAAAATCAAAATTAACATTTTTTTAAAAAAGCAAAATATGCAAAAAATATCCAAATATTGAAAGTAAGATTATAGGGAAAAATAATATTTTACTAGCAATATTTTTAAATATTAAATGAAAAAAATAAACTTTGAAAAAAGTCGTTATGACATGTACATTTTGGAAAATTGGGCGGCGGAAAATGTTTTAATATGTGAATAAAGTGATATCACAAAAAGAAGATTGAAACATTAAAAAAAATTGTGAATATATATAATAATAATAATTTATAATTATAATTTTTAATATTTGAATTAAAAACAGCAAACATTTTAAAATCAGCAATTGTACAAGAATAAAGTTATATGGGAATAAAACGGTTACAAAACAGAATGTAAAGAAAATTAAAAAAAATTTGAATGGCAAAAATTCTTTAAAAAGCTATTTCATGAGATAAAGTGGCACAAAGTTGAAATATTAAAGAAAAAGTTTTTTTTTTAATTTCATAAGACAAATGTAATGTTTGGAAATTTAGGTTTCAGTAAAATGAGAATAAAGTCATATTACAAACTTTTAGTATTTTTTTTTTATTACAACTTTTACCAAGATATTTTTTAATTGAAATTTGATTTTTTTACATGATTTAATCCAGGAAAAATTACATTTATGAGGAAAATACAAACTTTTTGTATTTTTTTTTATTACAACTTTTAGCAAGATATTTTTTAATTGAAATTTGATTTTTTTTACATGATTTAATCCAAGAAAAAGTACATTTATGAGGAAAATACAAACTTTTAGTATTTTTTTTTTATTATAACATTTTTTATCAATATATTTTTTAATTGAAATTTGATTTTTTTTACATGATTTAATCCAAGAAAAAGTACATTCATGAGGAAAATAATAGTTTAGTTGTCGTTCAAATATTACATAAAAATATATTTTCAAATTACGGCAAATTACATTTTTGGAAAATTAGGTGGGGGGAAAAAGGTAAGGTAATAAATTCATGACATTTGCTGAAAAAAGGTCTGCACACGCCCGATTTAACTAAAAAAAACTGCAAACTTGGAAACCCTTCCTCCACCTGTAATTTATATCTCGAATGAACTTCAGACTTTTACCGGGGCAACTAAACATTTGTCAGTTTCCCGGTTTAAAGTCGTCATTGATCCAAATCGATGAACGACTCCCCTCACCCGAACGCTGCTCTTGCAGATAAGCGTGCTTGTGGAATGAAGCTGCCAACGCATTGGTTACACAAGCAGAGTATACCATTTGTCTTAATTACTAGCGGCATTGAACCTGTAGTTTTTTTCGGACCCGTCACTGGTGTGTGTTAAGACGCTGGCTCACCATGGACAGGTAGACGTAGGAGGCGTACAGCTCCAGGTTGATCTGCCTGTTGATGGCGGCCTCGCAGTCCTGGTGGAAGTTCTGTCGGACCTGGGAACTCATGGTTCTACGACACAAGTCATCCATTATGAACACGTGGAATTAAGACAGCATATACATGAATATATCAATAACAAAAACAGAAATAACCTAGTTAAAATAATATTAAATATAATTTATTTGATGTTATTTGTGTAAAAAAAAATGTCGGCTCTAGTGTTTAATAGCAAGGTGAAGCGACTGCGCGTGCGCAGAAGCTCACCCCGCCAAGGCCACAAAAAAAGACATAAACAGCGTCGTTGTAGATTAACAAAACTAATATAAATATAATAAAATAATAAAAAATAAATATAATCAAATGGACACAACAATTCTTACCGGAATTCAGAAGCAGGCCTCGAGTGCGACACGGTCGAAGCGTCGTTGGAATGACGTGCGCAGTTAGCAAAACAAGCGGTTAGCTTGCGAACGAGAGGCAATTGAGACTGTTTACAAAATGAACCAACAACGGGTGGCGGTTTTCGTCGCTTCAAATTGTTCTCTTTCGGACCGAGTGGTGGATGAAAAGACAGTTGAAAGGTTGCCGTTCAAGCACTGTTGAAGCAGGTAACCTTCACCGTCCTCTACCGAGACGTGACTGAGCTCTTTTCCCTGCGCGAGCCTCGTCAATAAGACATTGCAATACCTGACGTCACTGACTTGTTGAGGGCGGGAACTGAAGCGCAGTGACGTCACGCGTTTTACATAAGCTTCTCCACACGGCTGGTAAAGCAAGGCAAAAGTACCCGGATGTTGTAGTTATTTTATGTGTTATTGTAATTAAGTTCAATTAATTAATAATGTATATTATAAATATATTGTATATAATTATATTTTATATTTTAATTATACATTAATTTGTGAAGTCATTCATTGTGTAATTTATTATATCTTAGTACTTAATTTACGTATTTAATTAGCTATTTAAGTAATTATTTAATGGTGCATTTACTTATTTCATTAATGCAAAATTTTATAACACAAATATGTATAATTAATTCTAATTAAAACTGCTTCCTGATCATCTTTGCCATCCCAGGATTGGAGAAAATTCCAATTTTTATATTCTGCTATATTTACCAGCTTATAGTTCATAAAAAGCTTCCAAAATATACTTTTAAAGAGCTTTTATGACTTGATACAAGCTTTACTCAAATATTCTAAGATAAAATGCCATCTGCTGGGTTGAACATGTGGCTAATTTTTATACTCTGCTATATTTACCAGCTTATAGTTCATAAAAAAGCTTCCAAAATATACTTTTAAAGAGCTTTTATGACTTGATACAAGCTTTACTCAAATATTGCAAGCTAAAATGACATCTGCTGGGTTGAACATGTGGCTAATTTTTATATTCTGTTATACTTACCATCTTATAGTTCATAAAAAAGCTTCCAAAATATACTTTTAAAGCGCTTTTGTGACTTCATACAAGCTTTACTCAAAAATTCCAAGCTAAAATGAAATCTGCTGGTTTGAACATGTGGCAAATTTTTATATTCCGCTATATTTACCAACTCATAGTTCATAAAAAAGCTTCCAAAATATACTCTTAAAGAGCTTTTGTGACTTCATATAAGTCTTACTCAAATATTCTAAGATAAAACGACATCTGCTGGGTTGAACATGTGGCTAATTTTTATATTCTGCTATATTTACCAACTTATAGTTCATAAAAAAGCTTCCAAAATATACTTTTAAAGAGCTTTTGTGACTTCATACAAGCTTTGTTCAAATATTCTAAACTAAAACAACATCTGCTCGGTTGAACATGTGGCTAATTTTTATTTTCTGCTATTAGTTACCAGCTTATAGTTCATAAAAAAGCTTCCAAAATATACTTTTAAAGAGCTTTTGTGACTTCATATAAGTCTTACTCAAATATTCTAAGATAAAACGACATCTGCTGGGTTGAACATGTGGCTAATTTTTATATTCTGCTATTATTTACTAGCTTATAGTTCATAAAAAAGCTTCCAAAATATACTTTTAAAGAGCTTTTGTGACTTCATACAAGTCTTACTAAAATATTCCAAACTGCTGGGTTGAACATGTGGCTAATTTTTATATTCCGCTATACTTACCAGCTAATAGTTCATAAAAAAGCTTCCAAAATATACTTTTAAAGAGCTTTTGTGACTTCATACAAGTCTTACTAAAATATTCCAAACTGCTGGGTCGAACATGTGGCTAATTTTTATATTTCGCTATATTTACCAGCTTATAGTTCATAAAAAAGCTTCCAAAATATACTTTTAAAGAGCTTTTGTGACATAATACATGCCTTACTCAAATACTGCACACCAAAATGGTATCTGCTGGATTGAATATGTAAGTAATCTGAGGCAACTTTGTACACAAATTTTATTCCATGGAAGATCTTAGTCAAATAGACCGAATCCCATATCATCATCAGATTCCTCGGACTCTTCCTTCTTCTCTTCTTTCTTTACTTCAGCTGAAAAAAAAGAGAAAATGACAGAATTTACCAATACAAAGAGAATGCTAATCATCTAAGTGTAATGTGTGAAACTTACCTGCTGCGGCGGCGGGGGCTGCGGCTCCTCCTGAGCTCGCACCTGCAGAGCTGGCGACGGCGACAGCGCCACCTGCTGGCATGCTGGCCAGCTTGCTGAAACCTGAGGAGATACGTTGAGGTCCGAAAAGAGACATGATACTTACTTACTAGAGACATGATACTTACTTACTAATGATACTTAAGTTATAACTAAATATCTGTTTATGGTCTACAAATACTGCAAACTTCACCATAAATAACGCCTCTATTTGACGCTACCTGACAGTCACACACTCACCTGCTGCGATGACGTCGTTCACTTTCTTGCCTTTGAGCTCGGAGAGCACCTAGTCGGGGAAAAAAAACAACACAAGTGAAGTAAGGTGAAAGTAAAATGGAGTCACGGCGCTATCAGATCAAGAACAAGAACCTTCTCCAGACGGGTGTCATCGGACTCAATGCCAACGCTGTCCAGGATCTTCTTGATGTGTTTGGCGTCTGGACTCTCGTTGCCCGCAAGGGCGGCGAGCAGGTAAGCAGCAACGTAACGCATTCTGTAGAAAGTACATAAATATACACAAGAAAAAAAATGTCAGAATTATCAGTGTGCTGTACAATCGTATATTTAATTTCTATATTGTAAGTGTTCAAAAATACACTGTAGACATGATAAAACACGACTATAGTCACATTTATACTTTTTTTTATTTACAACATATTGCGCAACTGCAGGGTCTTGAGACACATGCTAACTCGCAAACTAGAGAGCTAGCGACCTAAACAGTAGCCTTCAAGTTATTTCCTTTCAACTTAAATAGCCAAAAACTTACCACTTCCACACGGATAGGGAGGATAACTATTAACAGTTATTTAACCTTTAACATGAACATTAATCAAACGTAATAATTTTTTTCTGGGTACATGATACCATACAACTTTCATATCAAGGCGGGGGCCTCGAACTAGTGTCCTGCGGGCCACATTTGGCCCACGGGCCGCGTGTTTGAGACCCCTGAACTAAACTATTATTTTCGTCATGAATGTACTTTTTCTTGGATTAAAGCATGTAAAAAAATTCTAATATTAAAAAAAAATCTTAGTGAAAGTTGTAATACAAAATACTAAAAGTTAAGGACTTTATTCTCATTTTAATGAAACATAAATTTCCAAACATTTTTCTTATGACCTAAAAAAAAGGCACTTTTTCCTTTTAATATTTAAACTCTATTGTTATAAAATTGACTTTCTCACTGGATTACAACTTTTTCATCAATATTTGGACTTTATCTCATAAAATAGCTTTTTTAAAAACATTTTTTGCCATTCAAATTTTTCTTTAATTTTTGTACATACTGTTTTTGTAATAATTTTATTCCCATGTAACTTTATTCTTGTAAAATTGCTCATTTTAAAATGTTTGCAGTTTTACATTTTTCAAATATTAACATTTTTTATCCAACAATTTTTATAAATGTTTTATATCGATATCGGCAATAATCCTGTATCGACTTGATATCGGATCGATACCAACATTTGCAGTATCGCCCACATCTACAGCCAATGCTTTTCAAGTAAAACGTTTCGATAGTGAATAATTTACTTAATCTTAACCTTGAAACCCGCCACCCAAAATAAAGTAGTCAGACATTTCGAAGTCACTTTATTAATAATGAGCTAGCATAATGATGCTAACATGTGGCTGCTTCCAGCGGTAGCGTTTTACCCACTAGCCGCTAGCTCGCCACTTTAAAGCGTCTATACCGGTAAAAAAAGCGTATCTTTTAAGTCGTAGTCAACCACACTTCTGTTAACTGTAGCTTTATATCCATACGGGGCACCATTTTGCCACTTAAAAATAGCTTTAAGAGAGTTTAAAAGGCCACTCACTTGAGCAAAATGGGAGCGCGTGTTCACTCGATGGTTACCACGGACAGAAAGGAAGTGACGTCACAAAAAGAAACCGGAAGCGCGCTCGTTTCTTCTTCGTTTCCTTAAAGGTACAGAGAGAAAAGCAAGCGCTACCTGCTGCACTGGTGTGGCAGAAAATAAAAATACACAGACACGACACATTCATTATATATATTTTTATAAAGACATGGTATATATATTTTACATGATACATTAGAAAAATGTCACGGCACACCCTCAAAAGTGTCACGACTTGTTCGGTTGTATATTTAGCAACTGGTGGATAGTTTTATCATGCACTTTCCGCCATCTAGTGGTTAGAACATGCAACTGCACATCTGACTTGATTCGGCATTATTGATTTATGTGAATTATATATATTTATATAGTTATATAATTATATAGGTTTCAGAATTAAGTCATTTCCATATGTGTATTTTTGTAAAAGTTATCTTTAAGCCTCAAAATTGGAAAATGCATCTTAATATAAAGGATTTAATGACTTTTAATATTTAATATATTATATTATATTAAAATAAATTAAAAAAAATAAATTAAAAAATAATAATAAATAAATAATAAAATAATAAAATAAAAATAATAATAATAAAATTTAATAATTAAATTAATTTAATTTAAATTTATTAAATTAATTTATTAAATTAATCATTTAATAAATTAAAAAAAATAAATTCTATTATATTAAAATATATTTAATATTTTATATACACACTCCAAAAAAAATAATAAAAATGTTGGAGGTGATCTAAGCATGAAAAATTATTACAATGAAAAAAGTGTGAGACTCAAAATGAAATTTATTTACTTTCCACTTTTATTACTTACTACATTCCACAAGAACACAACACAGTAAAATAAGAACACAAAAACAAAAACAGCACAATCTACACAAAAAAAGCAACATAACGAGCACGGACTAAAATAGTTTTTAAAATATTATCAAAAGCTTCAAAGACGCTGCAAGGTTTGGTCTCGGAGGAGGTGCGGAGATGTCGGCAAAGTTTGTCTGCCGAGTCCTAACACCCAAACCCACAAGGACTTTTATTTTTCTTAGCAAAAAACACTTAGAAAAATTGAGAAAAATTCAAAAACAAAAAAAACAAAAAAAAACTATTATAAAAAATACTCTATTAACCATTCCAACATGAAGACTTTTGCAACCTGGTCGGTGACATTCAGCGTGTGTTACAAAGCATGTGAGCGAGGGGGGGGAATCTAACATGTTGCTAAACTAAAAATATATTAGTATATTCCAAAAGTGTATGTATGTACAAATAAGACAAATAAGTACGATACGCCGTGTTGTTGCCGAGAATGCAGCTCATTTATTTAGGTTAGAAGTGAAAGTTCCTCGGATTTAATTGTGTACAATCAACTCCGCGCATTCTAAATTGACATTCTTCGTTAAAACAATCGGTTTTGCAGCAAAGGGGGAGGGGGGGGTCGCAACCCCCCCTCCGGTTGTTTTGAAATATTTTGCATAGTTTCTTTGTGTTGTTAATATTTTGTGTTTACGCCGAGTATACATTTGTCCGGTTGGTGACAATTATGCTCTGCAGTACGTCGCATTTTTGTCTTTGATAATTATAATGAGACATTCCATGTCATGTAGAGAGGGGGGGGGGGAGTTAGGGGAGGGGTCTAAGTATTATAGTACACAGAAGCGTATATTCAGGGGTGTCCAAATGTTTCAGTAACTATATGCTAAGTTAATATATTTCACCTTTGCGACTTTTGTAATATTATGACGTTATTCCCACAACATTGGACACCCCTCCAAAACCGTAAATGAAGCGTCCCGTGATCCCGAGCGTAAAGCTATTGCTTTTGATACGTACTTGTTGTGAACGGCGTCACCGTGAAATGCTGCGCGCCTGTTAAAATCACCGAAATTATGAAACGCTTTCGTTTTTTTTGCCCCCCCCCGCGTAGGAAGTGTAAACAAACAATGCTACTGCTACTGCGGATGTTAAGCATGAAGTGAATTCTTGGATGTTTTTTTTTGTGCTTGGCGGAGGGCGTATCGTTGCAACTGGTACGGTAACATCCCTGCTGTTTGTCTAAACCAGGGGGGGGGGGGGCAGACTATATATTTTACACGTAACAGTCCACCTGGTATTATTGTATCTGTAAAATTGTCATGCAATCTGCTATTATTATTTATTATTTTATATTTATATTTAAATATTTTAAAAATAATAAAATATTATAATAATTACAATGAAATTAAAATAATTATTATTATATTATTATTATGTAAAATATGCAAATATAACAATATTATTATATATAATTAATATAATAATTAGCATTAATATAATAAATATAATAATCCATTTCATTCATTCATTTTCTACCGCTTTTCCTCACGAGGGTCGCGGGGGGTGCTGGAGCCTATCCCAGCTGTCTTTTGGGCGCCAGCCAATCACAGGGCACATATAGACAAACAACCATTCACACTCACATTCATACCTATGGACAATTTGGAGTCGCTAATTAACCTAGCATGTTTTTGGAATGTGGGAGGAAACCGGAGTACCCGGAGAAAACCCACGCATGCACGGGGAGAACATGCAAACTCCACACAGAGATGCCCGAGGGTGGGATTGAACCCTGGTCTCCTAGACCGTGCCGCCCCTATAATAATCATAATAGTTATAATAATAATAATATAATAATAATTATTTTAATTTTTATTATTATTATTATGTGCTTGTGTCTCTTTTTTCAGGAGCACTTTGTAAACAACAGACCATGTCAAACAACGAAATTGATACAACCATCAAAAGGTTGGCTCAGGCCATGTTGAGTTTAAATGAAATACTTTGGAAAGATTGGGCGGGCCGTATTCAAACACTTGGCGGGCCGGATGTGGCCCCCGGGCCGTAGTTTGCCCACCCCTTGGTCTAAAACGGACACTCAAGCTAACAGGAAGCCGCCCTCAGTCACGGTGCAACCAAAAAACGATAAGTGCGGGTATCAAAATAAATGGCAACATAACACGTGTGCAAGCAAAACAGTACTATTTTACCATATTGATATCGGATACGGATACGGATACGGATTCCGGAATTCGATATCAACAGATACACAAAGCTGCAATATTAGTGTCGTATCAGAAAGGGGGCAAACGTCGTACTATTTTATGCTAATACGGTATATGAATCCCTCAAGGCATGCTGGGTCAACTTCCAGTTGAGGAAGTGCGCCTTACGGGTTATAATATAGTCCATAAAATAGTATTGTTTTACATGAATATTAGTATGCAAGCCCTTTTTCAAAACCTGCATAGTGTGTGGTACAGTTACATTTGTTGTTGTTTGTTGCACCGTGAGTATAAAGTAGTACTGTTTTTCATCTATATTAGTGTATAAGCCTCTTTGAAATCCCAGACAGCCTGTGTGGTACAGTTACATTGTGTGTTCAACATGTGTGACTTGGATTTTTTTTTTTGGTTTGTTGCACCGTGAGTATAAAGTGGTACTGTTTTGCATGTATATTAGTGTATAAGCCTCTTTGAAAATCCGGACAGTGCGTCAGCCCGTGTGGTACAGTTACATTGTGTGTTCTACATGTGTTACTTGGATTTTTTTTTTTGGGTTTGTTGCACCGTGAGTATAAAATAGTCCCGTTTTGCATCTATATTTGTGTATAAGCCTCTTTGAAAATCTGGACAGTCCGTCAGCCCGTGTGGTACAGTTACATTGTGTGTTCTACATGTGTCACTTGGATTTTTTTTTTTTTTTAGTTTGTTGCACCGTGAGTATAAAATAGTACTGTTTTGCATGTATATTAGTGTACAGGCCTCTTTAAAACACGGACAATGTGTGTGGTACAGTTACATTGTGTGTTCTACATGTGTTACTTGGATTTTTGTTTTTTGTTTTGTTGCACCGTGAGTATAAAATTGTACTGTTTTGCATGTATATATTAGTGTACAAGCCTCTTTAAAACACGGACAATGTGTGTGGTACAGTTACATTGTGTGTTCTACATGTGTTACTTGGATTTTTTTTTTGTTTTGTTGCACCGTGAGTATAAAAAAGTACCGTTTTGCATCTATATTAGTGTATAAGCCTCTTTGAAAATCCGGACATCCCGTGTGGTACAGTTACATTGTGTGTTCTACATGTGTCACTTGGATTTTTTTTTTTGGTTTGTTGCACCGTGAGTATAAAATAGTACTGTTTTGCATGTATATTAGTGTACAAGCCTTTCAAAGCCTGCATCGTCCATGTCGCGCAGTTATATTGTGTGTTCTACACGCGTTACTTGTTTTTATTTTAGTTTTGTTGCACCGTGACTATACACTAGTATTGCTTTTCAGGGATATGAGTGTACAAACCCGCATACTACATGTGTTTTTTTTTTTTCATTTTTGTTGCACCGTGAGTATGTTAGTCTGCATTGTCCGTGTAATGAAGTTGTATTGTGTGTTCTACACGCCGTAAAATTGTTTTTATTTTATTTTTGTTGCACCGTGACTATAAACTAGTATTGCTTTTCAGGGATGTGAGTGTACAAACCCGCATACTACATGTGTTTTTTTTTTCATTATTGTTGCACCGTGAGTATATTAGTCTGCATTGTCCGTGTAATGAAGTTGTATTGTGTGTTCTACACGCATTACTTATTTTTATTTTATTTTTGTTGCACCGTGACTATACACTAGTATTGCTTTTCAGGGATATGAGTGTACAAACCCGCATACTACATGTGGTTTTTTTTTTTCATTTTTGTTGCACCGTGAGTATATTAGTCTGCATTGTCCGTGTAATGAAGTTGTATTGTGTGTTCTACGCGCATTACATGTTTTTTTTTATTTGTTGCACCGTGAGTATTGCTTTGCATGGATATTAGTGTACAAGCCTCCTTCGACAGTTACATTGCGTGTTCTATATGTATTACTTGTTTTTTGTGGGTTTTTTTTCCCCAACTTGTGTTGCACCGTGAGTGAGGTAGGCATTTAGGTTGATAAGTTCCTGTCGGTTTGTGATATGTGAGCGAGGGTGTAAATATCTACTCTGCGTGGAGGTTTAAGCTTGACCAATTTCCGGGTAAAATGAGGCCTAATTATGGCGATTAGAATAACAAAATGGCTTCTTTTCCCCACAAATACAAAAAAATAAAGTTTCCTTAATTTGAACGAGTATACACCGTATGCGTGTGAATGTGTTTTTTTTTTTTTGTACTATTTCAAAAGTAGTGCCAACCAGCCGTTGGAGACCAAGAACCCCAGCATCGTGGAAGGAGCTTGCAAACACCTTTTCCTTGTAGAAAAACGCACCACGAACAAGCAAGTGAACGCATCACGGTTATAAAAAGCAGACAGCTCAGATGGTGGAAGAAAAGGGTTTCACGTGGACAACGGCGGAATGGCGGCGTTATGTGCTTCGATCAACAGTTAACTAATTAACTAATTAAAAAATCTGCGGAACAAAGTAAAAGTACAACATACAGTATGTGTGTCTGTACTAAAACTATGTGTGCGTGTAGTTTAAAATGTATTTTTTTTTCGAGTGAGAATATAGAAAAAAGAGACCAGAACAGATGGCCTGAAGGCTGCAGGAGGAGGAGAGTCATAAGAGAGAGCGCTGGCGTCGACATGAAAAAAAAAAAAAAAAAAACAACCCTACTGGGGATAGTTGTTCTGCTGCCGACGTTTCGCCGACCTCATTTTCTCGAAACGTGACTCCATTTCCTCGAGGACTTTGGGGGTGTACCTCACGACCAGCTTCACCGTGCCCTGAGCTGCTTTGAGGAGTTCCACGGCTTTCTCGTGGTGCTCGCCTTCCACGCTCTGGGAAAAAAAACGGAGACGTAAGGAGAGTAAGAAAGATGGTGTCCTGATGTCTGATGTTCTTTGAACACAGCACAAACTTAAGACATATGAATTAGAATTAATTTCAGTCAATTTTTGCCCCAGTTTCTGTCCACAATAATGCTGTTATTACTGTATATATTTATATCACTGAACAATTACTGACACCTAGTGACCAATGGAGGGTAATACATGCACAATTTGAATTTTGGCCTGAAGAAAATATTCATTTTTTTATATTTCAAACGATAATAGCTTGAAAATGGTTCGAGATAAATGCATTTGTGATGGGATTAAACGCAAATAAATGATAATTTGTCCATTTTCCTCCGCTTATCCGGGTCCGGGTTGCGGGGGCAGCAGTCTAAGTCGTGAAGCCCAGACTTCCCGGTCACCTCCTCCAGCTCCCCAGGAGCTGGAATCGAACCCTGGTCTCCTAGCTGTGAGTCCTGCGCGCTAACCACTCACAAAACAAACTTGTAAGTAGGTTGAGCAGAATGTCAAATTCATACTAATAATTTGATTTGTCATTTTTCAGTATAAGGCGGCACGGTGGTGGAGTGGTTAGTGCGCAGGCCTCACAGCTAGGAGACCCGAGTTCAATTCCACCCTCGGTCAACTCTGTGTGGACTTTGCGTGGGTTTTCTCCGGGTACTCCGGTTTCCTCCCACATTCCAAAAACATGCTAGGTTAATTAGCGACTCCAAATTGTCCACAGGTATGAATGTGAGTGTGAATGGTTGTTTGTCTATATGTGCCCTGTGATTGGCTGGCTAAGGTCTACTATATTGGCTGGTAGGAGAGTAACGGTGACTATAGGGGTGTTATTTTATGGCTAGAGGGCTCTGATACAAGGTCGTAAACAGGTTTTTTTATACTGTAATGATAAAAATATGGCGGCACGGTGGACGAGTGGTTAGTGCGCAGGCCTCACAGCTAGGAGACCCGAGTTCAATTCCACTCTCGGTCATCTCTGTGTGGACTTTGCGTGGGTTTTCTCCGGGTACTCCGGTTTCCTCCCACATTCCAAAAACATGCTAGGTTAATTAGCGACTCCAAATTGTCCATAGGTATGAATGTGAGTGTGAATGGTTGTTTGTCTATATGTGCCCTGTGATTGGCTGGCTAATGTCTACTATATTGGCTGGTAGGAGAGTAACGGTGACTATAGGGGTGTTATTTTATGGCTAGAGGGCTCTGATACAATTTTTAATGATAAAAATATGGCGGCACGGTGGACGAGTGGTTAGTGCGCAGGCCTCACAGCTAGGAGACCCGAGTTCAATTCCACTCTCGGTCATCTCTGTGTGGACTTTGCGTGGGTTTTCTCCGGGTACTCCGGTTTCCTCCCACATTCCAAAAACATGCTAGGTTAATTAGCGACTCCAAATTGTCCATAGGTATGAATGTGAGTGTGAATGGTTGTTTGTCTATATGTGCCCTGTGATTGGCTGGCTCGCCCGAAGACAGCTGGGATAGACTCCAGCACCCCCCCGTGAACCTCGTGAGGATAAGCGGTAGAAAATGAATAGCTAAACAAACGAGAACTTACCACGCCGTTGACGGAGAGCAGCTGATCGCCCCTCTTCAGGCCGCCGTGTCGGTCGGCAATGCCAGCCGGGATGATCCGTGAAATGTAAATGGGAGAGTTTTGCTCCTTTCCGCCCATGATGTTGAACCCCAGGCCTTCTTCTGTTTTGGGTAGTTCCACCACACGCGGGTGAGAATGTCCTTCGCTGGCTGCAAACGCTGCTACGGTGGCCTGGGATGTATGAAGTCAATCTTAAAAAACATATTTATATGTGTAGCATTGCATGCTAATGGTTCGGCCATATGTGGCCCGCAGGACACTAGTTTGAGGCCCCCGCCTTGATATGAAAGTTTAATGTTAAAGTTTGACATGGTATCATGTACCCAGAAAAAATTATTACTATTTGATTCATGTTCATGTTAAAGGTTAAATAACTGTTAATAGTTATCCTCCCTATCCGTGTGGAAGTGGTAAGTTTTTGGCTATTTAAGTTGAAAGAAAATAACTTAAAGGCTACCGTTTAGGTCGCTAGCTCTCTAGTTTGCGAGTTAGCATGTGTCTCAAGACCCTGCAGTTGCGCAATATGTTGTAAATAATGTTCATGTTAAAGGTTAAATAACTGTTAATAGTTATCCTCCCTATCCGTGTGGAAGTGGTAAGTTTTTGGCTATTTAAGTTGAAAGGAAATAACTTGAAGGCTACCGTTTAGGTCGCTAGCTCTCTAGTTTGCGAGTTAGCATGTGTCTCAAGACCCTGCTGTTGCGCAATATGTTGTAAATAAAAAGAGTATAAATGTGACTATAGTCGTGTTTTGTCATGTCTACAGGGCTCTAATAATGCTTTGTTCATTTTAATATGAAAAAAAATAATTTGTCTAACCACCAACTATATGTGGTTTCTTAAGTTTTTATTATTATTATTTATTATTATTATTATTATTGATTTGTTTATTTATTTTTAATCTTATTTTGTGTAGAAAAATAAAAAATTAAGATATTTGAGAACAGTGGAATGTTTTATCAGAGCTTTTCAATTTTTTTTTGTTTTCAATAAATGCGTTTTTTTTTTTTTTTTTGCAAAATCTGATGCGGCCCAGTCTCACCCAGACCCCGAGCTCCAGTGGCCCCCCCAATTAAATTGAGTTTGAGACCCCTGTCTTAGTACCTTTGCTGTGGCGTTGGCTCTGACTTCAGGACTGCTGTTAATGTCCACGGTCTCGTACACGTGCTCGTACACCTACACAGACAAGTTTAACTCATGTCATGATGTGATGTTGTCATAGTGATTTGCATGTTAGTGTAAGAACAAGACAAAAAAAAGTGAGTAAATAACACAAAAAGCATATATATATATACAGTAAACCTCGGATATATCGGATTCAATTGTTCCCACTGGTTTTGTCCGATATAAGCGAAATCCGTTATATGCGTATACCGGAAAATGTCCGTTTTACGCATATATCGGATTTTTATCCGGTATATGCGTAAATGGGATTTTATCCGTTATAAAAAGGCACTTCCTTGACTATGTTTCCAATGTACCTGGACGCGCAGGCAACGCTGCAAACGCTGCAAATGACGTCGTATAGCGGCCTGTCACGATTCGGCGAATCGGAGCGCCACGATGCGGCCATCTGATATGTATATGCGAGGGAAATTTAATGGAAATGCATTGGAACAGGACTGGAGATTTCGTCCGAAATAGGCAAAATCCGTTATAAAAAATCTGATACATGCAATGAATTTTTATTGGAAATGCATTACAGAAAAATCGGTTCTTTTTTTTATCTGTCCGTTGTGAGCGAATTTCCGATATATCCGAGTCCGATATATCCGAGGTTTACTGTAAAGACATATATACACTTTTATAGACTCTTGATTGTCTTACTTCTCTGACGGCGTTACAGAATTCACTCTGTAAGACCCTCTGCAGGGCTTGCAGCTTCTGGGGAGGAACTTCCCCCGTCCTCTGGAGCTTGTCAAGCAGTTCGATGGCTCTATTAATATCTGTTGGAAACCACAAAAACCCCACAGTGAAAACTAAAATTAACTTAAAAGTCTTAATGACAGAATTCAAACAATTCAATGTTCGATGCAACGCAGACATTATGACAGGGATGAGGGCCTTCGGTCATCTCCACATAGTCCATGACGCCCCTGCACAACCTGAAGCACCCACTCAGGGGCGGGTGGCATTATTTTGGGTCTATCGCTTGACTATTTTTGTTCCAAAATGGCAGCCTGAATACAGAAAATGACATTCACGCACATTTTTTGCTAAGATATTGGCTTTGAAAGACTTTGGTCTTAAACTTTTAATGAGCTGACAAAGACCCTAATTTCACTCTAGCGCTTATTTGTAATAAGTTGCTTACTTATTTCACTCCTATTTCTTTCTGTTTGCATTTTTAAGCTCTACTTGGACTAGCCTTAAGCTCCAACAGGGTACAATATAAATGCTTGCAATTTTTCAACTGGTATACATTGCAGTCATAGACAGTATTTAGCATGTTGTACAATTGAGGGATTAAATATCACAGTATTAACACAAATTATTACAATTTGTGGAACACAGCATCTTATACGAAGGGTTTTAACGTGATTATGCCATGTTATATTTGTCGTGCAACATTAACGAGGCCTAACGTTAGCTAACGTGGGCGTTTTTATACCTAGCAAGATACAGCAAATGTTCTTGAATCGGATTGAAATCGAACTCTCTTCAATGTTACTAACGCAGTAGTGTACAATTTATTACATCCGCACAATTATCAGGCGTCAGCTCTTAAGCGAATAAGACATTTGACGTGACGTGAGCTAATTAGCTACTATTCAATGTAAACAGTAATTACCGTAATACTTACGTTAGCCTTCACGGAAACAACTGCTAGCATGCGCCGACCACAAAGCACAGTTAACGTTAACGCTAACCTGAAAAAAGCTACATTGAGTCCTAGCATCCGTACTCGGCTAATGCTAGTTTCAGCTAAACACAAGCTACACAAACATCACCAAGCTAGCACTATAGCTAGCCAATTAACTTTACCTCTCTCCAAACGCACAGGCTCCCCAAGCGACGCCATTCTCTCAACGAGACGCTGTTTGGAGTCAGGCGAAAGCGGCCCGAATCTATAACTATGGGGGGAATAAAAGTGTTAATCCTCGCCGACGGTACGTGCTCTCAGCCGAGACGATAAATCAGATTAGCCAAATTAGCAGGCTAGGCTATCGGCTAGTGACATGGTGCGTTCACTGACACAGAGTAAGACCGAAAAATAGCCACTTCACTCACTTCATCATTCATTCGCCGAACAAAAAGTATACAACTGTGCCATAATATTAGTATTTTTAATTTATGAAATTTGATTTATGAAATACAGTGTTTGGATAATTTTGTGTTTGACGAACCGAAAAAAATGTCCCCTTGTGGGACTAATAAAGCCATATCTTATGTTGTGTATGGTTACAAGAAAAGTAACAGAATAGCGGTACACAAAAGAAACTGGAAGATTCTGGAAAGGTGAGGAAATATTACGACTGACTCACTGAAGTGATTCGGGTATTCGAGTCACAAGTGAGCGCAACTCATGAAGTTGTGTAGCGGGTACTTTGTGTAATCATGCTAACACGTAAAATGGGTAACAGTAGCAGTGGTGAGTAAGCGAACGAGTTAATGGGAACGAGTACCTGTGAGTTACGAGTCGTTCAAAAGCCACACACTAAAATGGGTAACAGTAGCGGGGGTGAGTAAGCGAACGAGTTAATTGGAAACGAGTACCTGTGAGTTACGAGTCGTTCAAAAGCCACACACTAAAATGGGTAACAGTAGCGGGGGTGAGTAAGCGAACGAGTTAATGGAAACGAGTACCTGTGAGGGACGAGTCGTTCAAAAGCCACGAGTCGTTTTGAACAATTCATGACGCACGCATCATTAAAGCTGATTCTAATGTAATATAGTGGAATCTAGGTTAAAATTTAGTCCACGATTTTGCCGTTTTTGACAATTTTGTACAAAAAATTGTATTATTATTATTAATACACTGCATGAGTCCAACTTTATTGTTAATATATTTGTTGTGTACATCTGTGATGTCATCAGCCATGGACTGAAAAAATGTTAACATAAACACATTTTAATGGTTTCATATTGTGAAACCATGTCCTCACCTTTTTAGTGGAAGATGAACATCTGGTTCCAAATGAGGGAAGTGGAACACCCTTTTTCTTCTTCTTCTTCTTCTACCGCAGCATGTTTGAGCAGCTTGTTTCCCAAATTGCAAAACCCCAAACTTACCTGCAAAGAATGTATCCCATTCAAGACAAACATGGCACCTTTCTGAAAGCTTTTTGGTTATTTTTCTTACTCCGAGCATTCCTTTGTTTGACTCTTTGAAAGAAAACAAACTGAAAGCAATGAAGATGTCGCAACCTTTCAACCCCAAATACAAGTCGGGTTTTTTTTTTTCTTCAGATCTTTGCGAGTGAAAGCGCGGATGACGGCTCTTTTGTTGGAGACTTCACGACAGGATTTACGAGTCGTCGACTGTTGGTTTTAAAGCACAAAGATGTACGGGGTGGGTATAGCCTTCCGGCGTGTTTGATGAGAAGCCGTCGCCTGCTTGCACGAGTCTACACTTGTACTCGCAGACGGTTGACTGACGACATCTGGGAACGACTGAGGATAAATACATTTGGACCGCCACAGTATAATGGGGTTGTCTGTGTAGTTTGTCGTTGGTAAGCCAATATTTTATTATTTATTATACTATTATTGTGACATGCATATTATAGGAAAATGTACATTTTTTGCTATTTTTTTCATTTATATTATTTTTTAAATATTTTATCTTTCTTTTACATTTTTTATCTTAATATTATGTATTTATTCTCATATTTTTTTGACTTTATTATCATCATATTGTAACTCTCACCCAACCTAAATTGCTAAAATTGTTTGTTTCTCATAATATTACGACTGTTGAAAAAAAAAAAATTTTTTTATTATTTATTATACTATTATTGTGACATGCATATTATAGGAAAATGTACATTTTTTGCTAATTTTTTCATTTATATTATTTTTTAAATATTTTATCTTTCTTTTACATTTTTTATCTTAATATTATGTATTTATTCTCATATTTTTTTGACTTAATTATCATCATATTGTAACTCTCACCCAACCTAAATTGCTAAAATTGTTTGTTTCTCATAATATTACGACTGTTGAAAAAAAAATTTTTTTTATTATTTATTATACTATTATTGTGACACGCATTTTATAGGAAAAATGTAAATTTTTTTGCTAATTTTTTCATTTATATTATTATTTTTTTAATATTTTAACTTTCTTTTAAGTTTTTTATCTTAATATTAGGTATTTATTCTCGTATTTTTTTTTACTTTATTATCATCATATTGTAACTCTCAGCCAACCTAAATTGCTAAAATTGTTTGTTTCTCATAATACTACGACTGTTGAAAAAAAAAATTTTTTTCAACTTTTTTTCTTTCAATATTATGACTTTATTCTCTCAAAATTTGGTCTTCATGCCCATAAAATTACAATTTTTTTTTAACAGCGGCACATGTATGCTGTATGTTTTATTATCACGTAATTGTCAATTATTACCAACGCATGCTAAATAAGGCCTATTTTTAGATAAAAATGACTTTTTCAAAAAAATAAATTGACCAAAAATTTGTTTCTTTTGTCTCCCTCCTAAAAAATATTTATATGACCAAAAATCCATACATTTTCTTTTGCCGAATTTGCCGTCAATGCTGAATCACGACTATAAAAAAGATCCACTACAAAAAAAAAGCTTCATTTTTGCGTCTCCCAGCAACTATGGTGCGTTCAAGTACCACCAAGCAAAGTGTGAAATATCAACACTTGACAAAAAAAACATTATCGGTGAAGAAAAAAAACATAAAGATATAAAAATACTGTACATTTACCTGGACTATGACATATTTATCGAGTATGGGGTTCATTAGTGTGACTGAGATATGTTTTTTTTCTGAAAAAAAAAAAAATTATGACAAAATTTTTACGTTTTTGCGGCTATGAATGCTGAACTCGCAAATATGCGGCGATCGACCGTATAAACGTTTGACTTTTGCCTGTGTTGCTTTCAAGTACTGCAAAATGAAGTGTGAAATCGCAACGCTTGACAAAAAATATATTATTGGGGGAAGAAAAAAAAATATATAAAAATATAAAAAAATTGTCGGCTTTTTTTAAAATCACGATTGTGCGTTGAAGCACCTCCAAACAAATTTTCCGAATTAGCAAAACATTTTTTTTTACTTTATTTATAAATTATTCAGGTGACAGTAAATATGCTAATGTTTTTTCCCTATGGGAAGTACTGAAAGGAAAATATGTGTATATTATTATTATTATTAAGTTTTATGTGTTTTGCGGTATTGGTGCGTATACCTAAAAGTGGAGGGGTGAAACATGGTTTTTCGTTTTTCCAGTTGCCTATAGTCATTTTTATTTCTTCAAATATTTCAGTTTAATATTGCAAACAACTTCACAACATACAAAATGAATAATATTAACCCAGAAACATGTCATTATATATATATATATATATATATATATATATATATATATATATATATATATATATATATATACATTTCTTTTCTAATATATATATCTTTCTCTGGTGGGAATAAAAAAATAAACAGCAAAGCTTTGACAACAGCACCTTGACATAGTATGTAATCCCAACATTATACCTTGAGAAGTTTAGAACAGTAAACAGATAAATTACTTGAGAGGAAAGTTTTTTTTTTCCGCCGAGTACTTAAACGGAAATTTTTTTTTTTGGTCAGCATCCTATGTTTTTTTTTTTTGTTTTTTTTTGGTTAAGTGGATTTAATTTCTGGATTCACAATCGAAGCAGCATGCAAGCTTTTGACGATGGAACTGTCCTCTCATGTTTTACCCCCCATTGTTGCGACGTTTTTTTTTTTTTTTTTTGACTTTTTCCTGTCCTTCATTTTGTAAATCTTGGCAAAAAAAAAAAAAAAATTTTTTTTGGAGGAATGTGACAATTTCAAGTGGGCGCAAAATGACTGATCAGATTTTTTTTAATCGTTTACAAGGTCATGAATATGTTCAATAAATAGACTGTTATATCACTTTGACTGTATAAACTTCATTTTTTTTTCTTTTACATGCAGTCCATAAAATTTTTCATCTGACGGAATAATTTACCCTGTTATGTATATATACAAATAGATATTTTCTCTGTATTCTCTTTTTTTTTTTTTTTTTTTTTTAAACTCTTCAATAAAATCTATACATCTTATACACTATCTCCCTCTTTTAATGGTCAATGTGCATACACAGGAAGTGTCTATCCTTATAAAGCGCCAGCCAATCTTCTTTTTGCTATCCATGGTGAGCGCTCGAACGTAGGACTGGGTTGTCCTGCATTGGGAATTGTAATGCCGCTTGTCAATTCCTCTGCATCCGTCCTTCGTGTACCCCATGGGGTTGCATTTGGTCTCATAAAAGTATTGCTTCAGTTGGCCGTTGGGGACGGGGACCTTTTCCATGACGGTGACGGTCTGCCCGGACATGTCTATCGCCGTTTTTTTATCCACAGCTGTCACCCACTGGCTAATACTCTCGCACACGCTGAGCTCTCCGCGCCGCGACGGATCCGAGTGTCGCCGCACCCTCATCGACATGTTGGCGGCGTCCAGATAGTTTTTGTATTCCTCCAGGAGAAAGAGCAACGGCGGCTCCAAAGGCACTTGGTTGCTGATCACCACTCTCGCGTCGTCGTATATGTCGACGTCTTTGCTCTCGGACGCCGCCGCCGCCATCGCCGATTGACCCCCGCCCGGTCCCAGTTGTGCCGCCTCCGCTTCTCCCTCCACTTCCAGCAGCTCCTCTATTACTTGCTCAAACGTGTCTGTGAGCGAGGGAAGCTCAACGCCGCTCTGCGGAGTCCCGTGGCCTCTTACGGCGGCGACGGCGCCCAGGTAGCCTTCCGTCCGATGGCCCTGCATGCCTGGGGCGTCTCTCAGGGGCGCGGCTCTCATGCAACTGAAGTATGAAATAACCATAGTAAGGAACAGGATGGTCATCACTCTTCTAACCTGGTGGAACTGGCAAGACAAGAAGGGGAACAGGGCAGGGAGAGAGCGAACGAGTTAAAAAACTGATTTGGATTTATTGTGATTCCCTGCTTGGAAAAAAAAAAAAAAAAAGACTTTTGTCATCACGCTTGGTGTTTTTTTTTGGCTGATGTTCTGTCTGCGTCTTCAAAAACACCATCGCAAACTGTGATCACCCCCCCCCCCCCCACCCTCATCCTCCCGACTTTGGTTTGGATTTTCTTGGCGGCCATTCATAAAAAGCTGCGCTGAGCATCAGAGAGCCGTGTTAAAAATAGCAGTCGGATTGTACTGCGCGGCGTAGAACTCGCTACATAAGCGGGGAGAGGAGGAAAGGGGGCGGGGGCGGGGGGGGGGGGTCCTAACTTTGCCCACCTTCTACATACAAAAACCGTACATACAAATCATACATTTTGTACGTGAAATATGCCAAAAAATAACCCGCTACATGTCAATATATGCTAAACTGTCTAAATGCCTCACTCACTCACGGTGCAACAAAAAAAAATAACACGCAAAAGGTCAATATATGCTAAGCCGTTGTTTCAAACAAAGCTACAGGAGCGCATCACAACAAATGCCTCACTCACTCACTCACTCACGGTGCAACAAAAAAATAACCCTCTACGTGTCAATATATTCAAAGTCGTTGTTTCAAACAAAGCAACGGGAGCTCATCACAACAAATGCCTCACTCACTCACGGTGCAACAAAAAAATAACACACTATAAGTCAATATATGCTAAGCCGTTGTTTCAAACAAAGCAACAGGAGCCCATCAAAACAAATGCCTCACTCACTCACGGTGCAACAAAAAAAAATTACCCGCTATAGGTCAATATATGCTAAGCCGTTTTTTAAAAAAAAAAAAAGCTACAGGAGCTCATCACAACAAATGCTTCACTCACTCACAGTGCAACAAACCCCCCCCCCCCCCCCCCCCCGCTATAGGTCAATATATTCTAAGCCGTTGTTTCAAACAAAGCAACAGGAGCCCATCACAACAAATGCCTCACTCACTCACTCACTCACTCACTCACTCATGGTGCAACAAAAAATAACATGCTGTAGGTCACTATATGCTAAGCCGTTGTTTCAAACAAAGCTACAGAAGCTCATCACAACAAATGCCTCACTCACTCACTCACTCACGGTGCAACAAAAAAATAACATGCTGTAGGTCACTATATGCTAAGCCGTTGTTTCAAACAAAGCTACAGGAGCTCATCACAACAAATGCCTCACTCACTCACTCACTCACTCACTCACTCACTCACTCACTCACTCACTCACGGTGCAACAAAAAATAACATGCTGTAGGTCACTATATGCTAAGCCATTGTTTCAAACAAAGCTACAGGAGCGCATCACAACAAATGCTTCACTCACTCACGGTGCAACAACCCCCCCCACTATAGGTCAATATATTCTAAGCCGTTGTTTCAAACAAAGCAACAGGAGCTCATCACAACAAATGCCTCACTCACTCACTCACTCATGGTGCAACAAAAAAAATAACCCTCTCAGTGTCAATATATTCTAAGCTGTTGTTTCAAACAAAGCTACAGGAGCTCATCACAACAAATGCCTCACTCACTCACGGTGCAACAAAAGAAAATAACACAAGTAAATGCACCCCAAAGACTACCTGGGCATTGAAATCAACACTACACGTGCAAAACGATACAATTTTAGACTCAGTTATAATCCGCAAGGCATGCTTGGTAACTTCATGTTGGGGACAGGTACGTGTTGTCAACATTTCCATACGGGAATAAGGATTTTTCCGAAAAATGATGGAAATAACAGAAGATGGGGTCACCCATCAGTATTCCCACAATCATCCCTCCCTTCGCCAGCCCCTGCTTCGGGAAAAATACAGGAGGGTGTTGGGAAAGAAGGGCAAAAAAATAAGCAGAAATCATGGAAAATAATGAAAGATGAGGTTATCATCATAAAATTGTGGTGGACCATTATCGCAGGGATGCTGGAGCCTATCCCAGCTGTCTTCGGGCAAGAGGCGGGGTACACCCTGGACTGGTGGCCAGCCAATCACAGGGCACATATAGACAAACAACCATTCACACTCACATTCATACCTATGGACAATTTGGAGTCGCTAATTAACCTAGCATGTTTTTGGAATGTGGGAGGAAACCCGGAGAACCCGGAGAAAACCCACGCATGCACGGTGGAGAACATGCAAACTCCACACAGAGATGGCCGAGGGTGGGATTGAACTCAGGTTTTCTAGCTGTGAGGTCTGTGCGCTAACCACTCAACCACCGTTCTGAAATTTCCCAGAAAAATAATAAAAGATATGAAAATCCACGGGCTGCACGCTGTGTGGTTAGCGTGCAGACCTCACAGCTAGGAGACCAGGGTTCAATTCCACCCTCGCCCGTCTCTGTTTCTCCCTGTTTTTCTCCGGGTACTCCGGTTTCCTCCCACATTCCAAAAAACATGCTAGGTTAATTAGCCACTCCAAATTGTCCATAGGTATGAATGTGAGTGTGAATGGTTGTTTGTCTATATGTGCCCTGTGATTGGCTGGCCAACAGTCCAGGGTGTAGCCCGCCTCTCGCCTGAAGACAGCTGGATTAGAGTCCAGCACCCCCCCGCGACCCTTGTGAGGATAAGCGGTAGAAAATGAATGAACGAATGAGTTCTCCTCCTATTTAGTGTGGAAGTGGTAACTTTTTGGCTTGAGCGAATTCAAGTAGTTTCCCGAGCGGGATCCTGCAAGGTGTGACTCCAAAATACCGGGTACCTGGTGACCTTTTTTTTTTTTTTTTTTTTTCCACAGGGAATCCTTTCCAACACAAAACCTGATGTCGGATTTGAGTGCATTGTGCATGTCCCAACCTGATGCAGGAAAACGCAGTGAGCAAACACACACACACACACACACATATATATATATGAGTGAGTGCATAGATGCAACCTTGCTTTAAAAGCATTTGTTTCCTTCTTAATTGGCGTCTGGGGTTGCAATTAAAGCAAGATGACGGTGACTGCCATAGAGATATCCGTTCTAAAAATAGACGTGCCGGGGAGTCTCACAGTCTATTCAGAATATCACATCCTTCTTCTTAATGAGCCACTCATTCCCCGAGCTTGGATGACGCGCTTCTCCACAATGTGTGACTGCGTTTCGGGGGAGGACGTGCAAGGGAGGGGCCTGCCTGGTTTGCTTACCAGGAGATTGGGGGTATATGTTCCATCCATCCGTCCGTCCGTCAAAAGATCTATATATCAGTCTATCAATCGGTCAAATGTTAGCATCTATCCATCCGTCCATCTATTTATGTCTTTACATCCATCCGTCCATCCGTCCAAAGATCTATATATCAGTCTATCAATCGGTCAAATGTTAGCATCTATCCATCCGTCCATCTATATTTATGTCTTTACATCCATCCGTCCATCCGTCCATCCGTCCATCCGTCCAAAGATCTATATATCAGTCTATCAATCGGTCAAATGTTAGCATGTATCCATCCGTCCATCTATTTATGTCTTTACATCCATATATCCATCCGTCCAAAGATCTATATATCAGTCTATCAATCGGTCAAATGTTAGCATCTATCCATCCGTCCATCTATACTCATGTCTTTCCATCCATCTATCCGTCCGTCCATCTATATTTATGTCTTTACATACATCCGTCCATCCGTCCATCCGTCCATCCGTCCATCCGTCCATCCGTCCATCCGTCCATCCGTCCAAAGATCTATATATCAGTCTATCAATCAGTCAAATGTTAGCATCTATCCATCCGTTCATCTATATTTATGTCTTTACATCCATCCGTCCATCCGTCCATCCGTCCATCCGTCCATCCGTCCATCCGTCCATCCGTCCATCCGTCCAAAGATCTATATATCAGTCTATCAATCGGTCAAATGTTAGCATCTATCCATCCGTCCATCTATATTTATGTCTTTCCATCCATCTATCCATCCGTCCATCTATATTTATGTCTTTACATCCGTCCGTCCATCCGTCCAAAGATCTATATATCAGTCTATCAATCGGTCAAATGTTAGCATCTATCCATCCGTCCAGCTATACTCATGTCTTTCCATCCATCTATCCATCCGTCCATCTATATTTAGTATGTCTTTCCATCCATCTATCCATCCGTCCATCTATATTTATGTCTTTACATCCATCCATCCGTCCGTCCAAAGATCTATATATCAGTCTATCAATCTGTCAAATGTTAGCATCTATCCATCCGTCCATCTATATTTATGTCTTTACATCCATCCGTCCATCCGTCCATCCGTCCATCCGTCCATCCGTCCGTCCGTCCAAAGATCTATATATCAGTCTATCAATCGGTCAAATGTTAGCATCTATCCATCCGTCCATCTATACTCATGTCTTTCCATCCATCTATCCATCCGTCCATCTATATTTATGTCTTTACATCCATCCGTCCATCCGTCCATCTGTCCAAAGATCTATATATCAGTCTATCAATCGATCAAATGTTAGCATCTATCCATCCGTCCATCTATATTTATGTCTTTACATCCATCCGTCCATCCGTCCAAAGATCTATATATCAGTCTATCAATCGGTCAAATGTTAGCATCTATCCATCCGTCCATCTATACTCATGTCTTTCCATCCATCTATCCATCCGTCCAAAGATCTATATATCAGTCTATCAATCGGTCAAATGTTAGCATCTATCCATCCGTCCATCTATACTCATGTCTTTCCATCCATCTATCCAGCCATCCATCTATATTTAGTATGTCTTTCCATCCATCTATCCATCCGTCCATCTATATTTATGTCTTTACATCCATCCATCTGTCCGTCCAAAGATCTATATATCAGTCTATCGATCGGTCAAATGTTAGCATCTATCCATCCGTCCATCTATACTCATGTCTTTCCATCCATCTATCCATCAGTCCATCTATATTTATGTCTTTACATCCATCTATCCATCCGTCCATCTATACTCATGTCTTTCCATCCATCTATCCATCCGTCCATCTATATTTATGTCTTTACATCCATCCGTCCATCCGTCCAAAGATCTATATATCAGTCTATCAATCGGTCAAATGTTAGCATCTATCCATCCGTCCATCTATATTTTTGTCTTTCCATCCATATATCCATCCGTCCATCTATACTTATGTCTTTACATCCATCCGTCCATCCGTCCAAAGATCTATATATCAGTCTATCAATCGGTCAAATGTTAGCATCTATCCATCCGTCCATCTATATTTATGTCTTTCCATCCATTCGTCCATCCGTCCAAAGATCTATATATCAGTCTATCAATCTGTCAAATGTTTTAAACTATCGATCCTTCCATCTGTCAATCTATTTATCTGTCTGTCCATCCGTCTATCAATCAATCTGTCCGTGCAAAGTCAGTCTATCAATCTGGCAATTTTTTTATAATCTATCCATCTGTCAATCTATCCATCTGTCTATCTGTCCGTCCATAGATTTTTCCCTTTTAAAACCAATTAAAACCACAATAAAGGACAAAGCACGGGGCGTAAAAAAAGATCAAATCCATACTCATGGAAGCTAATTATATGCTAAACCGCACAGATTAACCCCTTGTTATTGTTTTGGATTCCTATCAGCGGGGGCCTTCCCAGCACGGAAATATCATGTCGGTTTTTTTTGTTTGTTTTTTTACGGGATCGATGCCAGTCAGTCACGAGCCGTTAGCCGTGTAGGATGCATTTAGGATGATATTATTATCAAAAAAAAAAATGCTTCCGCTTCCACATCCCGAGGAGGGCTCATTACCGTCAAACGGCGTCAAACGCCATGCTGGAAATGGTGCAGACAAAGTGCTGCATCTTCCGTAACAGACCACAGGGGTAATATTGCAGTAGCAAGTGTGCGGGGGGGGTGAGGGGGGGGGGGTGAGAGTAGCGTCATTTCGCAGCAAAAACAACCACAGATGACGTCTCTTCCAGGTCTCCACTGGGGAGACAACGGAGGGGGGGGGGGCGAGGAGGAGGTTGCCGGGGGTAATGCCACTCAACAGTGTGCAATTGCATGCCGTTCCCTCGGGTATCCTGACACGGGGAACAACAAACGATTTTTATTTATATCTCTGTGATTTCCTGTTTTCCATCACGGGGGGCGATCGATAATACGGCTTATGTTCTCAATCAACTTCCTGTTAAAACGCAATCAAGCCAATGAATCATTTCATTGCAGATGAGAGTTATACAAGACGTTAAGACGGGCAACCGCAAAGGATGGGGAGGGAAAAGAAAAAAAAAAAAAAAGAAGAAGAAGAAGAATGGCGAGAGGACGGAAGGATCCTGCGTGTTCTAGAGGGTTGTATCTCGGATGTGCCTCCATTCAAAGAGCGACGCTATCGATTCCTGCCAGATAATTAACTCTGAGTCATCACCGGCTACCAGAACCATCCGTTCTTTCCCGTCTGTCTGTCTATCTGTCCGTCCATCCGTCCATCTCTCGTGATTCCGTACATCCGTCCATCCGTTCGTCCAAAGATCTATATATCAGTCAATCAATCGGTCAAATGTTAGCATCTATCCATCCGTCCATCTATATTTATGTCTTTACATCCGTACATACGTCCGTCCAAAGATCTATATATCAGTCTATCAATCGGTCAAATGTTAGCATCTATCCGTCCATCCATCCATCCATCCAAAGATCTATATATCAGTCTATCAATCCGTCAAATGTTAGCATCGATCCATCCGTCCATCTATTTATGTCTTTACATTCATCCATCCATCCGTCCAAAGATCTATATATCAGTCTATCAATCGGTCAAATGTAAGCATCTATCCATCTGTCCATCCATCCAAAGATCTATATATCAGTCTATCAATCGGTCAAATGTAAGCATCTATCCATCTGTCCATCCATCCAAAGATCTATATATCAGTCTATCAATCGGTCAAATGTTAGCATCCATCCATCCGTCCATCTATTTATGTCTTTACATTCATCCGTCCGTCCGTCCAAAGATCTATATATCAGTCTATCAATCGGTCAAATGTTAGCATTTATCCATCCGTCCATCTATTTATGTCTTTCCATCCATCCGTCCATCCATCCATCCAAAGATCTATAAATCAGTATATCAATCGGTCAAATGTTAGCATCGATCCATCCGTCCATCTATTTATTTCTTTACATCCATCCGTCCGTCCGTCCAAAGATCTATATATCAGTCTATCAATTGGTCAAATGTTAGCGTCCATCCATCCGTCCATCCATCCATCCAAAGATCTATAAATCAGTCTATCAATCTGTCAAATGTTAGCATCTATCCATCCGTCCATCCATCCGTCCAAAGATCTATATATCAGTCTATCAATCGGTCAAATGTTAGCATCTATCCATCCGTCCATCTATTTATGTCTTTCCATCCATCCGTCCATCCGTCCGTCCGTCCAAAGATCTATATATCAGTCTATCAATCGGCCAAAGGTTAGCATCTATCCATCCGTCCATCTATTTTTATGTCTTTCCATCCATCCATCCGTCCGTCCAAAGATCTATATATCAGTGTGTCAATCTGTCAAATGTTAGCATCTATCCATCTGTCCATCTATATTTATG
Source organism: Doryrhamphus excisus (assembly GCF_030265055.1). Classification (NCBI taxonomy): domain Eukaryota; kingdom Metazoa; phylum Chordata; class Actinopteri; order Syngnathiformes; family Syngnathidae; genus Doryrhamphus; species Doryrhamphus excisus. The sequence goes on along the minus strand of NC_080472.1, from coordinate 1,592,295 downwards.
TCTTTCCATCCATCTATCCAAAGATCTATATATCAGTCTATCAATCGGTCAAATGTTAGCATCTATCCATCTGTCCATCTATATTCATGTCTTTCCATCCATCCGTCCAAAGATCTATATATCAGTCTATCAATCTGTCAAATGTTTTTTGTCTATCCATATATCCATCCGTCAATCTATTGATGTCTTTCCATCCATCCGTCCGTCCGTCCGTCCAAAGATCTATATATCAGTCTATCAATCTGTCAAATGTTAGCATCTATCCATCCGTCCATCTATACTCATGTCTTTCCATCCATCTATCCATCCGTCCATCTATATTTATGTCTTTCCATCCATCTATCCATCTGTCCAAAGATCTATATATCAGTCTATCAATCTGTCAAATGTTTTAATCTATCGATCCATCCATCTGTCAATCTATTTATCTGTCTGACCACCCGTCTATCAATCAATCTGTCTGTGCAAAGTCAGTCTATCAATCTGTCAATTTTTTTTAATCCATCCATCTGTCAATCTATCCATCTGTCTATCTGTCCGTCCATAGATCTATGTATCAGTCTATCAATCTGTCAAATGTTTTAATCTCTCCATCCATCTGTTCGTCCATTTGCCCATCATCTATCCATCCGTCCGTCCGTCCGTCCATCCAAACAGCCATTTATGTATCTAGCCTTCTGTTTTTTAGTCTAGTCTTCCATTCTTTTATCTCTCTATCAATCTGTCTGTATGTCCTTTTATCGATCAATCCATCTGTACATCCATCCAGTCGTCCATCCGCCCATCTATCTGTCCATCCATCCATCTAGCTTTCTATCGATCTACCCATTCATCCATCCATCTGTGCATTCCCCAATCAGTCTATAAGATCTATCCATCTGTCTGTCCATCGATCTAACCATTTATCTGTCTTTTTCTATCATCCATCCATCCGTCCATCTATTTATCTTTCTACCCATCCGCCCATCCATCTGACTCATGACCCAGAGTGGACACAAAGGCCTCAATAAGCACTGCTCAAACATCTTTTTATTCCCGGCGACACACCTTAAACATCAAGCACAAAGAACAATGGCAGCAGGTGAGTGCGGGGGACTCTGTGACGTCCACACACACACACACACACACACACACACACACACACACACACACACCAGATGACCACCTGTTCATCTGCTTTGTACGCATAGCTGCCGTATGTAACTTAGCCGATTATAGCCGTACATACCTTATATATGACAGATGACACGTTTCTATTTGTGCATCGAAGGGCTAACGAACCACAACTTTAACACCTTTTCTTCATCGGGAAAACGTCAGCCATTGAGATAAAAAGCGTGATCTGTGGTTACCGTTCCTCTTTTGTTCACGTCTTTAAACCTAATGTTTACCCAGCGACATGTTCGCTCACGTTCAACATGCTCAAAACCACAATGCCAAATATTGAACTATAATAACATTTTTTTTAAAAAAACACACATTTAGGTCGCCTTTCAAGTAAATTTGACATTCGGCCCGATTCTAACCCACTAAAACCATCATGACACAAGGGAACTAAAAAAAAAAAAATCTAATTCCAACTCAAAACAACTCCACAAATGACCTAAATCACATTACACTTCTAAAGTGGGGCATTGCAGTTACAATCTTTGTCCACAAGATGACGCCAGAGACCGTGTTAAATCGATGCCTTAGCAGTTTCCTTCCCCTTTGCATAGAAACTAGATCGTTTCTTCACGTTGGTAATTCGAACACACGCAATGCACACTCAACACCGAGGAAGAAGTAACACTAAAGTGTAGCTTAGATCTCCGGTTTCGAACCTCCATAAAGTCTTAATGAGTGATGAGCCCATTTGCAGTATTTTTTTTTTAGCTTAAATATACATAAATAACATGTGATTACTGCGTAAAAGACATTTTTTTTGTTCAATATAATGACATCCAAGTGTAGAAATATTAACGAAATAGATTTTTTATAAATAAAGTTTTGGTTGAAATTACAAAAAGAAACATACCTTATGATGCCCAGTCGTAAAAACAGACCATTCAACAGGACAAAGTCATCTGGGATGTCCTGAACAAACTCCCTGAGTAATTTATTTGGACTTTTTCTTGTTTTTTTTTAGTTTTTTTTTAAAGCGATACTTCTTCTCTTCTCCCTTTGACAAAGCGTCCAGGGGGGGGGGGCGATCTCTTCAGGTTTGGAGCAAATAGATTAAATTATTGATGGTGGAAATTGCATGGATGAGGTCATGCACTCCCATGGCTGGACGGCTCCGGTGGAGATGTTGTGTGGAAAGCCGGCTTGTCGCCTGCGTGCATGCCGCTGCAGCAGCAGCAGCAGCGGGAGGAGGAGGTGGAGGAGGAGGCGGAGGAGAAAACGGAGGAGGAGGAAGAAAAAGAAGAAGAAGAAGTAAAAGAAGAAGAAGAAGAAGAAGAGGAGGAGTCCCGGCAAGACAACGTCAAGAGAGGCTGTGGAGCTCGGAATGAAGGAGCCCGTGTGGAAGTCGAGCAACTTTACTACACGATGACGCTGCAACATGTGACCCGCGAGCCGCCAACTCCTGTTTCAACACAAGCCGGAGGCGGAACTATTAGTGCGGATCTCTTATTTCCGCACCCACGCCATTATGTCTGACAATATATAGATTTACGCACTATATATATATATATATGTACTATATAGGTGTGTGTGTGTTGTGCTCACCAAACATGGTGGCATCATGATTCTTCTTCTTCTTTGGGGGGGGGGGGGGGGGGGGTTGTGCGTCAGAGCGCACGTCGTGACCCAATGCGGAGACGTGCAACATAAAAACGTGCATTCAATAATTCATTCCCAGGCAGAGCTATCCTTAGTCGTGAATGCGTAAATCGGCTAAAATAAGACGAGCAAGGAGGCAGGAAGGAAGGAAGGAAGGAAGGAAGGAAGGAAGGAAGGGATGAACTTCATGACAACACACACACACACACACACACACATATTATAAATGGGGATAAATGGAAGTAAGGCCATTTTTTTTATGAGTTATTCCAACACAATTCAAGGAATTGTGGTAATAAAATGAAATGAAATAAAATAAAATAAAATAAAATAAAATAAAATAAAATAAAATAAAATAAAATAAAATAAAATAAAATAAAATAAAATAAAATAAAATAAAATCCTAACCTTTTTTAACTATTTTAAGCAAACAATAATTGAAAAATACAACAATATTTACACAATACAAATATTTCACCTATTATAACAACTATACTATAACCAAAAAATATTTCTGAAAATATAATATCCCAGGCTTGACTCTATGGCTATCATCATAAAATAAAATAAACTAAAATATAAAAATAAATAAATAATAAAATAAAATAAAATAAAATAAAATAAAATAAAATAAAATGAGCCGATTTTTAACACTCTTTTAAGCAAACAATAATTGAAAAAGTCAACTATATTTACACAATACAAATATTTCATCTATTATAACACAACCCCCCCCCCCCAAATAAATATTTCTGAAAATATAATATCCCAGCCCCTGAAAGCTTGACTCTATGGCTATCATCATAAAATAAAATAAAATAAAATAAAATAAAATAAAATAAAATAAAATAAAATAAAATAAAATAAAATAAAATAAAATAAAATAAAATAAAATAAAAGCCAATTTTTAACACACACAATAATTGAAAAAGTCAACAATATTTACACAATATAAATATTTCAACTATTATAACAACACAACACCCCCCCCCCCAAAATTCTGAAAATATAATGGCTCTATGGCTATCATCATAAAATAAAATAAAATAAAATAAAATAAAATAAAATAAAATAAAATAAAATAAAATAAAATAAAATAAAATAAAATAAAATAAAATAAAATAAAATAAAATAAAATAAAAGCCAATTTTTAACACACACAATAATTGAAAAAGTCAACAATATTTACACAATATAAATATTTCACCTATTATAACAACACAACCCCCCCCCCCCCCAAAAAATTCTGAAAATATAATATCCCAGACCCTGAAAGCTTGACTCTATGGCTATCATCATAAAATAACATAAAAGCCAGTTTTAACACTTTTTTAAGCAAACAATAATTGAAAAAGTCAACAATACTTACACAATACAAATATTCCACCTATTATAACAACACAACCCCCCCCAAAAATATATATATATTTCTGAAAAATGAGTATCCCAGTCCATGAAAGCTTGACTCTATGGCTATCATCACCATTCCTGTTTGGCATGCATGGGAGTGGATGCTCACACCTGCCTAATGACTCCATCCCACCTCCAAGACGCCCGGGGACATGCCAAGATAGATACAGCCCTCCCCGAAGGCACACGGGAGGTGAGGGCCAACTCCGGATGACAAAGAGTTGCATCAGCAATCATAGAAAAAAAAAAGAAGAAGAAAAAGAAAAGGGGGGGGCTCTGTTCCAAACAAGTAATTCATAAATAAATGGCTTCCCAGTGAACAACAACAACAACAAGAAGAGAGGCTGTTTTTCTGAATGGAGTGTGATAACCGGGGGGGTTGGGTTGGTGAGGGGGGGTGGTGGTGTGTTCGAGGCCCGCGTTAAAGCAAGTCCTCCTGAAAACCAAGCCAACCGTTTGATCCGCGCCGAGGTGTTCGATTTCCACAGGTTTAAGATTTCCCGGGAACAATGACTTCAAACTGTTCTGAGGCAGTATGGATGAACGTCTTTTGTTCTTTACGGGAGGGGGGGGGGTAAAGGGGGGGGGGGGGTGTGGGGGTGTTTAACATGGCTCGGGTTTTTTTTTTTTTTTTTTAATCCAGCCATGTGTGATTTGCATTTAAACTTCTCTCTTCTGCACAGTCTGGCTTCATTCGGGTGGTCCAGACAGGAACTGCGTCACGTGGCGCGACAGTGGGAGGGGTTTTTGGGGGGGGTGGAGATTGAATAAGAGGGGTTGGGGGGGGGCATTTGGCGAAAAATATATAGCAAGAAGATAAGGGCACTTGCACATCAAAGTGACGCCCCTCCTCAAGTTGTGAGAAAATTTAAATGACGTCAAACTGGGAGGGGGGGGTCGGTGTGTGTGTGTGGGGGGGGGGGGGGTCTGTGACGCCTCTTAAACAGGTAAACTATTGTAACCTTTATCATTATTATCATCATGGCATCGATAACTTCTTCCGCAATCTATCTCTTCTTCTTCCTCACATTTCCACCCCCCCTGTGTGCCCCCCCCCACATCAAAATATGCCCTCTTTGCACGTGACACATCCATATCACCGCCATTTGTCGCTAATATAAACAACTGTGACGTCTAATAAGAAGTAGGAAGTGGGCGGATCCATTCAAATAGCGATATGGCGGATTGATATTTTCACTTGTGTTTTTTTTTATTTTACTTATTTTATACTATTAATCCATTAATATATTGTTAAATTATGTACCTGGTGATTAAATATTGAAAAAAATCTAAAAAAAATAATGTAATGATGTTAAAAAATGTCAAGTGTAGGTATCCGAACCGGCTCTACTTTGTATCGAGTCGGTACAAAAAAACGATAGAATACGACAGGAAGTTGAGTTAAAAACAAAAACAAAACAAAAAAAACATGTCTATAAGAACCGCAGAGACGTGACGACTACAGGAGCCACGCCCCCACCCCCCCCCCCCTTACCAGAACTTGTTTAAACAAGCCTGTTAATTGGATGAAGGTGACGGTGATGAAGGCGATGACGGTGATGAGTCAAAGCAGCAGCGGCGGCGGTGGTGGTGGCGCGTGCTCGAAATGTACCGGGACTAGGTTCAGCCCAAAATAATCGATAGCCTATTTATAATTGATATGACGTTTTTTTTTCAAGAAATAAACACGAAATTAAAAAATATATATATAAAATGTGCATTAATTAATCGAAACGTAAATGAAAATAGAGTTTTTGCGGCAATTTTGCAGCAGCTTTGTTATTCACGCCCACCACAACTCTGCAGAGACGGAAAAGAGAGAGAGAAAGAGATAGAGAGAGAGAGAGAAAGGGGAGATTCTCTGTGCACGCGCACGCACGCCCCGCACACACGCGCCCGCAGCCCCATTTATGGACTGATCCGCTGACGTACATTGCAGAAAAGTGCTATAAAAAAAAACCCCCTCATACATACAAAGTGTGTCGTGCCACCCCACAGACCCCCTCCTAACCCGCCTCCGCTCATCCCTCCTCCTCCCAACACGCCCACGCCATAATCCCACCAAAATAATAATAATAATAATCATAATAATAATATTAATAATAAAACACTATTTATTCTTTGCAGCGTGGACATTTTATTTAAAAAAAACCCACACAAAATAAAACAGTAACATGAATCACCTTATGCTTGATGCTGATTAATAAACGCAAAACGTGACGTGGCATTTTCTATAAAAAAGGAAACGAAATAAGGATTAACGCGCACGATTAAAACAAGAAATTCGTTGTTTTTTTTATGGTGTGAAAGATTAAAACGTCTTGGAGGAGAACATCTAAGGAGGAGGAGGGAAGAGGAGGAGGAGAAAAAAAGAAAAGATGGATAGAAAGAGAAAGAAAGAGAATAAAAAAACGATGATTTCGTGACAAAGAAATAATAAAAAAATTTTTAAAAAAAACTAAAAATAAATAAAATTAAAAAAGCTTTGAGGGTCAATCTACGTCTATTATACACGTACCGGGGTTGCTGTGTGTGTGTGTGTGTGTGGGGGGGGGGGGGGTTGTGAGTACCGAAAGGGGGGGGGGGGCACGCCCATATTTATTCCAACAATTTATTTTCTATTTAAAAACGCATTCCTATAATAAATGATTTATTATGATTTATATGCATTTTTTTGCAGCCTGTGGTTGACTCTGACTGGAGAGGTGGTGGTGGTGGGGGGGGGGGGGGGTAAAAGAGAGTGGGGGGGTGGATGTAGAGAGAGAGAAGGGGGGGGGGGCAGGTGAAGCGAAAAGCACCTTATGAATGAAATCGTGGAGCGGTTGTAGTAAAAAAAAAACACACACACACACAAGTGATTTGATGGCGATGACGGGAGGGGGTGAGGAAGGGGGGGGGGGAAGGAGGGGTGTGGGGGGGGTAAAGAGTAGGGCTATTTTTGGTCGATAACACAATCCACAGACAGCAAGGCAAAACCGTGAATGCAGCACACCAAAAGAGGACAAAATAAACACATAAAAATGGCAGCCGCACTTGCATTATTATTATTATTATTATTATTATTATAATTCATATTCTAATAATTATTATCATGACACGCGCACGCCTCCACTCGCATCGTTCACACTGCAGTTCCCATATCGGGAGCAATGATGAGGCACAACGCAACCATTACGCACATTTGTGTTTGTTGCAAGCGAAGGCAGCTTCGGAAACTCCGACACGGGCTCCGTTTCTAAACGCATCTTATTTGCGTGCGTTTTAAACGGAGCGATGCGTTCAATAAAATTAAAAAAAAAAGACATGCCAATAAAGGGAATGCGCTCTTACCTTCACAAGGGCTGACAACCACTATGTGCAGTGGTTAGATCTCCGCGACCGACGCTTGCATGTCCCAAAGTTTAAAACGCAACGTGTGTGTATATGTGCGTGTGCGTGTGTGTGTATATATATATGTGTGTGTGTGTGTGGAGGAAGAGAGGAACAGGGAGGAAGAAAGAGTGAGAGAGTGTGTGTGGGGGGGGGGCTTAAAGGTATTGTGCAGCGGTGCAAAAAATCGTTACAACTTTGACAAGGCGTTTTTTTTTGGGAGTTAAAAAAAAAAAAAATTAAAAAAAAAAAAAAAAAAAACCTTACCTAAAAAAAACTTGAAAAAAAAAAAAACAATCCCAGCACTGCGCGTGCGCTTTAGTTTCCATACACGGCTCTTGTGCCTCTGTCCAATGTGCTGAAAGCATCACATCACAACGGCATCAAGGCAAAAATATCTGGATACTTTTTTTTGTTGATGAGTGCACACTTTTTTTTTTACCCCCCCCCCCCCCCCCACCACACACACACACACACCCTCTCTCTCCGCACTTGTCACGTGTACCCCCCCCCCCCTCGCCCCCACCCACACTTCTCTTTTCCTTATTAATATTTAATAAAGCTTGGACATTTCGCTTCTATACATAACGATTACTCTTTATCACAGGAAAAAAACATAATAATGTATATACACCCCCCTTCCCACGCAGTAGACATGCATGACATGACACGCTACATACACCCCCCCCACCCCACACACACACACACACACAAAAACGCCACACAATCTTTGTCAACACACACACACACACTCACTTGTGTGTGTTTCAAAAAAAAAAGACTTACCATTTTTTTTTTTAAATTTCCACACCCCCCCGTGTACGCAGTCCCGGAGATAGAAGTGTCTTAATATCCACTCACTCCAACAGATGCTGGTAAGGTAATGTGTCTTGTTTCAAGTCATCATACGAGAACTTCTGCTGATGCTCAGTGGATCGCCCACCACTTGGCTGACTTATGAATCTAATAACCCCCCGTTTTTTTTTTTTTTTTGCAATAACGCCGTGCTTTTAACTCTCTTATGCACACACACAAGCTTTAAAAAAAAAAAAAAAGAAAAAAAAAAAAAAGAAAAAAAAACCTTGGTGGCTCTTCTACAGGAAAAAAAAAAAAAAAAAAGCAAATAATCAACAAGAAGAGTCAGAGAAAGCTCGCATTAACACACACACACAAACGCAACACCCTCGCCCGGACAACGCCATTATAAAAAGGGGGGTTCTTACGTGATTGAAATAAGCCACAGCGAGCAGGCAACTTTATGGTGGTGGAAAGTGGAAGTGGTGGTGGGGGTTGAGGGAGTTAAAAAAAAAAAAAAAAAAAAGGGGGGGGGGGGTATATCACGCATACGTTTATTTCCGATTTTTTTTTTTTTTTTTTTTTTTTTTTTACACAAGTACCCAAACGCAACACAAGCCAAAGCAGAACTTGTTGCACACTACACATATGTATGAATGAAGTCCCCCCCCCCCTCCAATTTCTCTAAACAATGATACTTTTTTAGGGTGTGAGTTTTTTCAAGGCTGGATTTTTTTTCAGTAAAATTCCATGAGTTGCGGTGCCAACCGACCAACACTCAGCCATCTGATTGTTATGCGGTGACGAGGCGCTGTGCTCGCAAAGCCATGCCCCAAATGTACTCAGCAACATGAGTAATAGGTGAGACTTGGCTGACTCCAGCGTGATCAACTTTCTTAAAGAGTGCCGAATCAAAAAAGTGACTTTTGGGCTTTTTTTTTTAGTCTGAGGGAATCAAACTGGATCTGGGTGGTGCTATATATATCTATATATACATATAGATAGATATATATATATATATATATAAACACACTGGAGCTGGAAACAACATTAGTTGCATGGGTGCTTGATGAAGACTCGACTTTCACCGACTCACGGGTTGATGACGAATCAACTTTCACTGACTCATGGGTGCTTGACAAAGACTCGAATTTCACTGACTCATGGGTGCTTGACAAAGACTCGACTTTCACCGACTCACAGGTTGATGACCACTCGAGTTTCACTGACTCATGGGTGCTTGATGAAGACTCGAGTTTCACTGACTCATGGGTGCTTGACGAAGACTCGACTTTCACTGACTCATGGGTGCTTGATGAAGACTCGACTTTCACCGACTCACAGGTTGATGAAGACTCGACTTTCACTGACTCATGGGTGCTTGACAAAGACTCGACTTTCACTGACTCACAGGTTGATGACCACTCGAGTTTCACTGACTCATGGGTGCTTGATGAAGACTCGACTTTCACCGACTCACGGGTTGATGAAGACTCGACTTTCACCGACTCATAGGTGCTTGACAAAGACTCGACTTTCACTGACTGACAGGTTGATGACCACTCGAGTTTCACTGACTCATGGGTTGATGAAGACTCGAGTTTCACTGACTCATGGGTGCTTGACGAAGACTCGACTTTCACTGACTCATGGGTGCTTGATGAAGACTCGAGTTTCACTGACTCATGGGTGCTTGACAAAGACTCGACTTTCACTGACTCACAGGTTGATGACCACTCGAGTTTCACTGACTCATGGGTGCTTGATGAAGACTCAAGTTTCACCGACTCATGGGTGCTTGATGAAGACTCGAGTTTCACTGACTCATGGGTGCTTGACAAAGACTCGACTTTCACTGACTCATGGGTGCTTGATGAAGACTCGAATTTTACCGACTCACGGGTTGATGAAGACTCGACTTTCACAGACTCATAGGTGCTTGACAAAGACTCAACTTTCACTGACTCACAGGTTGATGACCACTCGAGTTTCACTGACTCATGGGTGCTTGTCAAAGACTCGACTTTCACTGACTCATGGGTGCTTGACAAAGACTCGACTTTCACCGACTTATGGGTGCTTGATGAAGACTCGAGTTTCACTGACTCATGGGTGCTTGACAAAGACTCGACTTTCACTGACTCATGGGTGCTTGACAAAGACTCGACTTTCACTGACTCACAGGTTGATGACCACTCGAGTTTCACTGACTCATGGGTGCTTGATGAAGACTCAAGTTTCACTGACTCATGGGTGCTTGATGAAGACTCGAGTTTCACTGACTCATGGGTGCTTGATGAAAACTCGAGTTTCACCGAGTCACAGGTTGATGACCACTCGAGTTTCACTGACTCATGGGTGCTTGATGAAGACTCGAGTTTCACTGACTCATGGGTGCTTGACAAAGACTCGACTTTCACTGACTCACAGGTTGATGACCACTCAAGTTTCACTGACTCATGGGTGCTTGATGAAGACTCAAGTTTCACTGACTCATGGGTGCTTGATGAAGACTCAAGTTTCACTGACTCATGGGTGCTTGATGAAGACTCAAGTTTCACTGACTCATGGGTGCTTGATGAAGACTGGAGAAAAACTCAAGGTTCACTGATGGATTGACAAAGTTTCACTAACTCACGGGTAGTCTAGGAAGACTCGAGTTTCACTGACTCACGGTTTGACAAACATCTCACTCGACAAAGACTGAAGTTTCACTGATTCATGGGTACTCGATGAAGACTCAAGTTTCACTGATTCATGGGTAGTCAAGAAAGACTCAAGTTTCACTGATTCATGGGTAGTCAAGAAAGACTCAAGTTTCACTGATTCATGGGTAGTCAAGGATGACTCAAGTTTCACTGACTCACAGGTGGTCAACAAAGAATCAAGTTACACCAACTTGCATTTCGCTGATTCATGGGTTGACAAAGATTCAAGTTTCACTAAGTGGAGCCAATGACGGCTCAAGTTTCACTTTCCTTTCCACTTTTTCATGCACTCCAAATGATTGAAGTTATAAAAAAGACTTGAGTTTCACTGACTCATAGGTTGACAAAGACTCAAGTTTCACTGATTCACTGGTATTGGAGAAAGACTCAAGTTTTTCACTGACTCACGGGTCAACGAAAGACTCAAGTTTCACTGACTCGCGGGTATTGAAGAAAGACTCGAGTTTCACTGACTCACAGGTATTGAAGAAAGACTTGAGTTTCGCTGATCACGGGTCGACAAAGACTGAAGTTTCACTGACTCGCGGGTATTGAAGAAAGACCCGAGTTTCACTGAGAAACGGGTTGACAAAGACTCAAGTTCCACTGACTCACGAGTCAATGAAAGAGTCAAGTTCCACTGACTCACGAGTCAATGAAAGAGTCAAGTTCCACTGACTCACGAGTCAATGAAAGAGTCAAGTTCCACTGACTCACGAGTCAATGAAAGACTCAAGTTCCACTGACTCACGAGTCAATGAAAGACTCAAGTTTCACTGACTCGCGGGTATTGAAGAAAGACTCGAGTTTCACTGACTCACAGGTATTGAAGAAAGCTTCTGTGACTCACAGGTTGACAAAGACTCAAAATTCACTGACTCGCGGGTATCGAAGAAAGACTCGCATTTCACCGACTCGCGGGTATTGAAGAAAGACTCGAGTTTCACCGACTCACGGGTCGACAAAGACTCACGTTTATCTGACTCATCGGATGCCGATTCAAGCTTTGCTGACTCATGAATGCACAACAAAAGACTCGACTTTCACTGATTCGTCTCTGATTCGTGAGTGACTCATAAGAACGAGTCAGTAAAAGGAATCGGGTTTTCCAGCACAAATCGTGAGCGTTGCAGTATCCCGTAAACGACCTTGAAATCACAACGGACAGGCGGTTGTCAGCTGTAGGTGACAAAGTGTACTATTAGCCGTAAAAGGATTATCATTTAAACTAAATGTTCTTGTTAGATTAGATTAGATTAAATTAGATTAAATTAGATTAGATTAGAACTTTATTGATCCCGTGGTCTTGTGCCCCCAGGGAAAATTCCGGTTCCTGTCGTGGCGGTACGCTACACAGGACAGTCATCATAACAGCACAGCTCATGGGTACTCACTCAAGACTCGATTTTCAGTAACTCACAGATGCTCAAAAAAATGACTTGACTTTTACTAACTTGAGGGTTGACGAGACTTTCACCGACTCACAGGGTTCATGAAGACTTGAGTTCATTGACTTGAGTTTCATGACTCGTGGGTGCTTGAAAAAGACTTGACTCTCACCGACTCAAAGGTGCTCGATGAAGACTCGACTTTCACTGACTCACGGGTTGATGAAGACTCAAGTTTCACTGAATTCTGGGCGCTTGAGAAAAACTCAAGTTTCATATTTCACCCATGACTTTCACTGATTCGACTTTTACTGACTCATGGGTGCTTGACGAAGACTCGACTTTCACTGACTCATGGGTTGATGACAAATCAAATTTTGCTGACTCATGGGTGCTTGACAAAGACTCGAATTTCACTGACTTTTTGGTGCTCGATGAAAATTTGAGTTTCACTTTTCTCTGACTCATGGGTCCTTGACGAAGACTCGACTTTCAGTGACTCACAGGCTGATGACGACTCGAGTGTCACTGACTCATGGGCTGATGAAAACTCAAGTTTCACTGACTCATGGGTGCTTGATGAAGACTCGACTTTCACCGACTCAAGGGTTGATGAAAACTGGAGTTTCATTGACTCACGGGTTAATGACCACTCGAGATTCACTGACTCATGGGTGCTTGATGAAGACTCGACTTTCACCGACTCACGGGTTGATGACGAATCGACTTTCACTGACTCATGGGTCCTTGATGAAGACTCAAGTTTCACTGACTCATCGATGCTTGACGAAGACTCGAGTTTCACTGACTCATGGCTGCTTGATGAAGACTCGAGTTTCACCGACTCATGGGTGCTTGATGAAGACTCGACTTTCACTGACTCATGGGTGCTTGATGAAGACTCGACTTTCACCGACTCACGGGTTGATGACGAATCGACTTTCACTGACTCATGGGTCCATGATGAAGACTCGACTTTCACTGAGTCATGGGTGCTTGATGAAGACTCGAGTTTCACTGACTCACGGGTTGATGACGAATCGACTTTCACTGACTCATGGGCCCATGATGAAGACTCGACTTTCACTGACTCATGGGTGCTTGATGAAGACTCGACTTTCACCGACTCAAGAGTTGATGAAAACTGGACGTTCATTGACTCACAGGTTGATGACCACTCGAGATTCACTGACTCATGGGTGCTTGATGACGACTCGAGTTTCACTGACTCATGGCTGCTTGATGAAGACTCGACTTTCACCGACTCACGGGTTGATGACGAATCGAGTTTCACTGACTCATGGGTGCTTGATGAAGACTCGACTTTCACTGACTCATGGGTGCTTGATGAAGACTCGAGTTTCACTGACTCATGGGTGCTTGATGAAGACTCGACTTTCACCGACTCACGGGTTGATGACGAATCGACTTTCACTGACTCATTGGTGCTCGACAAAGACTCAACTTTCACTGACTCATGGGTGCTTGACAAAGACTCGACTTTCACCGACTCACGGGTTGATGACCACTCGAGTTTCACTGACTCATGGGTGTTTGATGAAGACTCGACTTTCACTGACTTTTTCGTGCTCGAAAATTTGAGTTTCACGTTTCTCTGACTCACGGGTCCTTGACGAAGACTCGACTTTCACCGACTCACAGGTTGATGACGACTCGAGTGTCACCGATTCATTGGTGGAAAAAAATAAAATAAACAATCATGCTTTGATACAATTTCTTGTTTTTTTAGAATTCACCATCTTGACCAACATCATCTGGCCGCCTCCCATATTATGCAGTGCGCCTGAACGCCTCACGAGCTAACAGCATACACGTGACGTACGCAAATAAACACACCGAATAAAGACGATTAAAGCTGGAGTCTGTCTATAGTGTCCCGACTCTAAAATAAGCAGTCGGCGTTCTTGATGCCTTGCTCGGGGGCTCGACGGAATCGATGTCCATACGATAAGCGATACGGCGAATGAGCAACGACCAAAGGTAATGATAACGAGCTAGCAAGAGAGAGCTAACACGTCTGAGGATGATCAATTCCCCTCGTCGATGCACATGATTTAATGATACGGACGTATGTGTCCCGTCACCTACGAGCGTTCCCACCACCACCATCATCATCATCATCATCATCATCATCATCACCATCATCATCATCATCATCCTCCTCTCCGCTCCCTGACGTGGTAAGTTGAATGGCTCCTACTTGTGATGTTGTTAACACTTCCTGTGCTCCCACAGCTCCTTGCAGACTCGCCGCCTGACTCATGCACGTCCCTTTTTCCCACTCGCCCAGCCTTTTGACGCCCTCTTTTTGCCGCGGTGTACGCATCTCACGGCTCGGCGTAAGGTCACGGATTCAAACACTCCTGGTCAGTCAAGATATTCAAGCTAGCGGAGGAGACAATATGTACATATGCACTATATGTATGGATATGGAAATGTATGTATGTATGTATGTAAAAGTATATTGACATATACATATATGTAAGTATATGTACATATATGTATGTATATGTACGTAGTACATGCATATGTGCATATATGTATATGTATGTATATGTAAAAGTATGTATATGCATGTATGTGCATATATGTATATGTAAATTAATATGTACTTATATGTACGTATATGTACTTATATGTAAATGTATATGTACTTATATATGTACGAATATATAAATGTATATGTACATATATGTAAATGTATATGTACAAATACGTATGTATGTATATGTAAGTATATGTAAGTGTATGTACGTATATGTAAGTATATGTATATGTACGTACATGCATATGTGCATATATGTATATGTACATATATGTAAATTAATATGTACTTATATGTAAATGTATATGTACTTATATATGTATGTATATGTACGAATATATAAATGTATATGTAAATATATGTATATGTAAATTTATATGTACAAATACGTATGTACGTACTATATGTAAGTATATGTAAGTGTATGTACGTATATGTAAGTACATGTATATGTACGTACATGCATATGTGCATATAGTATGTACGTATATGTACTTATATGCAAATGTATATGTACGTATATGTAAATGTATGTGTACGTATATGTATGTAAATGTGTATGTATGTATATACTACGTATATGTAAACGTATATGTACAAATACATATGTACGTATATGTAAGTATATGTAAGTATATGTAAGTGTATGTAAGTATATGTAAGTGTATGTAAGTATATGTAAGTATATGTAAGTGTATGTAAGTGTATGTACGTATATGTAAGTATATGTAAGTACGTATATGTAAGTATATGTAAGTGTATGTAAGTATATGTAAGTATATGTAAGTATATGTAAGTGTATGTAAGTGTATGTACGTATATGTAAGTATATGTAAGTACGTATATGTAAGTATATGTAAGTGTATGTAAGTGTATGTAAGTGTATGTAAGTGTATGTAAGTGTATGTAAGTATATGTAAGTGTATGTAAGTATATGTAAGTGTATGTACGTATATGTAAGTATATGTACGTATATGTACGTATATGTAAATGTGTATATATGTATATATACGTATATGTAAATGTATATGTATGTATATGTAAATGTCTAGGTATATGTTTATGTATATGTGAAGGCAGTTGGATAAACGATGGCAAAAGCCACATTTTTTCCGCCCGCTAAAGAAAAGGTAGCGTATTTGGACATTATGACTATTTAATAGCCGGCTCATTTTCCCACTTGTTATTACTTTGGGAATTCACTCCACTTCCAAAGCAGCAATCTCCCCTTTTTAAGACGCGATCCGACTCTATTTAATCCAATCTTTGGCGAGCGGCGCAGGCATCCGACGCCGATATGAGCTTTGAAAAGCAATTCCTGCTCCTCCTTTGCTCGGATGATAGGAAATTAAAAACGTCAGAAAAGGTATTGTCGGAGCCACGTGAAGTCCACAAGTCATCAAACTTGCGTGTTTACATCTGCTAATTACTTTTGGGCCCCGTCTGGTCTCAGGAATCATTACTAAAATGTCAGGCGCTTGCCCAAAAATTGCAGTCTATCAGCACTTTTTTACCCCTCGGCACAATGACAGCTATTAAGTCGGGGGCTGGATGTGTCATTATTGGCTCGATCTTGGTTCCATCGTGTAATATTTGATTTTTCTATATTTATATTTTTAATATCGCTGAAAAATTATTTTTTTTAGAAATAAAAAAAAACATAAAAAAATGTATTAGTATGAATTTTGTTCTAATTCATCCAAATTAATTTTTTTGGTTTATTTCTAATCACATAAGAATTTTTGAAAAATTCTATATTTTTTCTCTATGCTACTAAAATTTTTTCATCATCATGAGTTTAACAGAATATGGCTTTTTTTCCTCTCGTAAAAATAGTACATTTCTGCTGTTTTAAAAAGTTTTCTTCATAAATAATCTACTTTCTTAAGTAATAATAATTATTGTAAAATTCAAAATAATTATTTTAAATTTGTTCTTGTAATTTTTTTCCTCATGACCCCATAACTATCTTAATATTTTTTTTACAAAAACATAAACAAACAAAAACATTATTTGGTGACTTTATTTCCATAATATAACTTTTTCCCCAAAGTTTTTAGTTTTGTTTGTTTTTCATATCATGATTAAAAAAAATAAAAAAATGACATTTAGTTATAATTAATTATTATTATTAGCGGTAGTAATAAATAAACCAAAAAAAATGTTTTTTGCTTTTAAAAAGTTACAGCAGTTTAGCTGTTTTATTTGTAAATGTTCCAATTATTTAAAATTTGTTTTTGTAATTTTTTTCCTCATGACCCCATAACTATCTTAATAAAATTCTTACAAAAACATATTTAAAAAAAAATATTTTGCTTAGTTTGTTAGTTTCATATTACGACATTTTTTCTTAAATGTTTGTATGCTACTAAAATGACTAAAATGATTTTGTCATAATACGATATTACGGCGTTATTTTGGTACTTATTACGTTATTCGTATTTTGACATAATTTTTTTGAAAAACTGCTACTGATTTTTCCATTTCTGCTGCTATTTTGCTTATCTTTTGTCGAACCTTTTACACAGGCGGTAAACAGCACCCAGGGGCCACACTTTGGAGACCCTCGTGGTTAACCACGTATGCTAACGCAAGCTTGAGTCGGGTTCAGGACATAAAGGGATTTTTGATGCTGTTTAATTCTCCAACTATTATCTATAAGTATTTT
Source organism: Doryrhamphus excisus (assembly GCF_030265055.1). Lineage (NCBI taxonomy): Eukaryota > Metazoa > Chordata > Actinopteri > Syngnathiformes > Syngnathidae > Doryrhamphus > Doryrhamphus excisus. The sequence continues at coordinate 1,574,628 of NC_080472.1, read as the reverse complement.
CTTGCAAAATTATGACTTTTTTTCTTTTATTTTTTCTGTAATATTTTGATGTCATCTTGTAGATTTTTCCATCTTTGCTGCTGTTTAATTTTATTTTTTATTTTATAATTTTAACTATTTCAATTTTTGTCAATTTTTGTCAATTTATTTCCATTATATAACTTTTTCCCCAAACTCATTTTTCTCTTGTTTGTTTTCATATCATGATTAAAAAAATACAAAAATGATATTTAGTTATTATTATTAGCAGTAGTAATTAATAAACCAAAAAAAATGTTTTTTGCTTGAAATTTTTCTTTTACAGAAATTACATTTTTTTCCCATAAGAGGTGTTTTATTTATAAATATTCAAATAATTTCAAATTTGTATTTCAAATTTCTGCAATTAAATTTTTACCAAAAAATATTTTGCGTAGTTTGTCTTTCATATTACGACATTTTTTTTATTAAATGTTTGAAAATGATGCTACTAAAATGACTTGTGTTTGTCATAATATGATATTACGGCGTTATTCTTGTAAAATTATGTTTTTTACCTTGTATTTTTTCTGTAATATTTTTGACATCTAGTTATTATTTTTAGCAGTAGTAATTAATAAACCAAAAAAAATGTTTTTTGCTTGAAAAAAAAAATTTTTTCCCCATAAGAAGTGTTTTATTTATAAATATTCTAATTATTTAAATTTTTTATTTCAAATTTCTCCAATTAAATTTTACAAAAAAATTAAAAAAATAAAAATTAAAATTTGCGTAGTTTGTCTTTCATATTATGACATTTTTATTAAATGTTAAAAATGATGCTACTAAAATGACTTGTGTTTGTCATAATATGACATTACGGCGTTATTCTTGTAAAATCATGATAAAAAAACTACAAAAATGACATCTATTATTAGCAGTAGTAATTAATAAACAAAAAAAATGTTTTTTGCTTGAATTTTGTTTACAGAAGTTTTTTTTCCCATAAGAGGTGTTTTATTTATAAATATTCAAATTATTTCAAATTTGTATTTCAAATTTCTGCAATAAAATTTTTACAAAAAATATTTTGCGAAGTTTGTTTTTTCATTAAATGTTTGAAAAATATGATATTACGGCATTATTCTTGTAAAATCATGATAAAAAAAACTACAAAAATGACATCTAGTTATTATTATTATTACTATTATTATTATTATTAGCAGTAGTAATGAATAAGCGCAATATTTTGTTTTGGCTAGTTAGCTTGTTAAACCGGATTTGATTTATTATTAAAAACAAATCTATCAGCATTATATTACTTTGAATGACAGCTATTAATTCAGGTGTTATTATTCCTCGACCGCCATTAAAAAAAAACAACAACATCAGCACGCCATCCGACCGCCATTACGGTCCAGGAGCTTTTTTAGCTCCTATTTGTCATCAGTCAGAGTTTTAAGAACGGCAGCCTGTTGATCTAAAATAATCTCTGAAGAGCGTGGAAATTAATTACCCAAACCCGGCCGCTGACTCAGAGCTCAGGTCGTGTGGAAGTAATGCGCTCTGTAAATGATCGCCCTGCTGCCACCATACTTCACGCTGGCGCCGAGCGCGGCGTTTGCGCTAATTTAGCTGTTTCTGTGTACAGTGTGACGGACGGACGGACGGCAGGATGGATGGATGGATGGATGGAGGTCGAAAAAAAATAGAAGTGTGGTGTGGTTGCTACCTGGATTTGTTGGTGATTTGAATGGAGAAGATTTACATGTTGTTCGCATGGTGCAAGCGGCGGGAGGTGGCTTGAAATTTTGCATACACGGGCCTGCTCTGTGAATGGCGGCCTGTTTACAGTACCAGGGTCGGATATTGCGAGTGTGATGCAATCACCTTCGATGCGGCACACATGCATGAAGGACAACAGGGGCGTCACTAGGTTCTGAGGACCGGGAGATACACAGGATATGAATGAATGTAGTAGACATTCCAAAAAAAAAAAATAAATTATAAAAAAAAATTTTTTTTTTTCATTAAAAAAATTTTTTTTTTTCATTAAAAAAATTTTTTTTTCATTGAAAAAAAAAATCCCCAAAAAACAAATAACAAACAAGAACCGGGAAATAACTTTCCCACTTTTGGACAAATGTCATAAAGATATTCAATTGTTTTAGTCCACCATTAAATTTACACAAGTACGCACAATCTGCAAAAAAATAAAAAATAAATAAAAGAAATCAATAAAAAATATACAATTATTTATATGAAGCTCGTGGTAGTAGTAGGCTAGTATTAGCCTGCTTATTGGCTTGCTTATTAGCTTGCTTTTGCCCTATTATGTATAAAATTTGTCAGAATTTTTTTTGGTAAAAAAAAAAAATTATAAAAAAAAAATTATTATATATAACAAACAAGAACCAGGAAATAACTTTCCCACTTTTGGACAAATGCCATAAAGATATTCAATTGTTTTAGTCCACCATTAAATTTACACAAGTACGCACAATCTGCAAAAAAAAAAAAAAAAAAAAAATCAATAAAAAATATACAATTATTTATATGAAGCTCGTTGTAGTAGTAGGCTAGTATTAGCCTGCTTATTGGCTTGCTTATTAGCTTGCTTTTGCACTATTATGTATAAAATTTGTCAGAATTTTTTTTGGTAAAAAAAAAATAAAAAATTTATTAAAAAAATATATTAAAAAAAATCCCCCAAAATCCCAAAAAACAAATAACAAACAAGAACCGGGATATAACTTTCCCACTTTTGGACAGATGTAGTAAAAATACTCAATTGTCAATTAGGCCACCATTAAATTTACACAAGTACGCACAATCTGCAAAAAAAAAAAAAAAAAAATCAATAAAACATATACAATTATTTATATGAACCACGTGGTAGTAGTAGGCTAGTATAGCTTATTGGCTTATTGCTTATTGGCTTGCTTATTAGCTTGCTTATTAGCTTGCTTTTGCCCTATTATATGAAATGTCAGAATTTTTTTGCTAAAAAAAAAAAAAAAAAATCAATTTTTTTTTAATCAATAAAAAAAAAAATCAATAATTATTTCAGAGGGCTTAAGAACATTTTGGCGGGGCTGAAGCCACCATTAAATTTACAGAATTTACAGAAATGTTTTTGGTAAAAAAAAAAAAATCTATGAAAAAAAAATCAATAAAAATTATTAAATAATTTAGGGGGACTTAAGAACATTTTAGGAGGTCTGAAGCAACAATTTTTTCTTTTGTCTGTTTTTTATATCATGATTAAAAAAACTACAAAAATGACATCTAGTTATTATTATTATTATTATTAGCAGTAGTAATGTCATGTTAGCTTGTTAAACTGCGAGTGGATTTGATTTATTATTGAAAAAAAAATTAATGAGATGAATTAAATCGATAGAACGTTAATATTTAATGGTGGCTTTCCTTTTCTTTGGCGCACCGACTGTTACATGGGCGACTCAAGATTGAGATGTTTGTCATGTTAGCTTGTTAAACTGCGAGTGGATTTGATTTATTATTGAAAACAAATTAATGAGATCAATTAAATCAATAGAGTGTTAATATTTAATGGTGGCTTTCCTTTTCTTTGGCGCACCGACTATTACTCAAGATTGAGATGCGTTTGTCATGTTAGCTTGTTAAACTGCGAGTGGATTTGATTTATTATTGAAAACAAATTAATGAGATAAATTAGAGTGTTAATATTTAACGGTGGCTTTCCTTTTCTTTGGCGCGCCGACTGTTACATGGGCGATACAAGATTGAGATGTGTTTTTTTTTCGGCGACTTTCCTCGAAAATAACACCGTACGTGCCACACCCCGAAATAAAAATTGGGGGAGGCGGCTACATTTGACAGACAGCAGGCGTACGGTATCGAATAAAAGCCCCGAACGGGGGACGGGATTGTGAAAAGCGGACACAAAAGAAGCGGGGGGGGGGGGTTCTTGTGAGACCGATACCCCGGGCCAACGTTTCTCTATACATCAAAGGGGCGTCTGCAAATAAAAAGCACGCTTGTCAGGACCCAAAAAAAAACTGCTTCCTTTGTGTCGTCGAAATTCACACAAAGCCTTTTGGGTGTTCGATACCGCAAACAACGACGTAGCATCCAGATGACACGCTTTGCTATCTGCTCTGCTTTTGTTCACCCTGACCGGGGACAGACGATATCAGTGGATCAACCGACTCCTCTTACACCCCCCCGTCCCCGTTCTTGCATCCCCTGTTCTTTAGTAGCATAATATTCAAACATTTAAGAAAAAATGTCGTAATATGAAAGACAAACTAAGCAAAATATTTAAAAAAAAAAATTTTTTTGTAAAAATTTAATTAAGATAATTATGGAGTCATGAGGAAAAAAATTACAATAACAAATTTAAAATAATTTGAATATTTAAAAATATTTTTTTTTAAAAGCAAAAAAAATATTTTTTGGTTTATTAATTACTACTGCTAACACAAACACATAACGTAGCCCCCTGAATTGATTGCCCGTGCCGCACTGTTTATGTGCGTGAAACATAAACACTGAAAACTCAATTAGTAACTATGCTAGTTAGCTAATGTTGTCAAAAATTTTTAACGTTATTGTTTGACCTCAAAATCGCACGTTTGTATAAAAAAAATAGACTGGAATGCAAAAAGACATTTTTTAGCAAAAGGCTTTATAGGACTTGCCACCAGCTGCTTATAATTATCTGCCTTGTAGTTTCCGTTTATAGAACCGGTTGCCTTATCTTATTTTAGTATCAATTTTGTTCTAATTTTGTTCCAAATTTAAACTTTTTTTTGTAAATTTTTTATCACATAACAAATTTTGAAAAATACGATATTTTTTTTTCTATGCGACGAAAATTTTTTCCTCATCATGAGTTTAATAGAATATGTATTTTTTTTACTCTCGTTTTGCTGTTAAAAAAAGTTTTTCATGAATGATCATAATATTTTGACTTTATTCCCATCAAATTTAACAATATAACATTTTTTAAATTTTTTTCAAAAATTCCATATGGAAGTTGTAAATATTTCAACTTTATTCATAATACATTTATCAAACATAATATTCCAAGTAAAAAACAAAAACTTGATGCTACTTCTTGTATTTTAAAGTATTTTCTAGTGAAATTATGACTTTTTTTCTTTTATTTTTGCTGTAATATTTTGACTTTTTCCCATAAAATTTAACAATATGACATTTTAAATTTTTTTTCAAAAATTCTATATGGAAGTTGGAAATATTTCAACTTTATTCATAATACATTTAGCAAACATTTTAACAATTTATTTTGTTTAGAGTTTATCATAATATTCCAAGTAAAAATAAAAAAACTCAACGCTACTACTAAATTTAAATTAATAATTTTTTTCATCAAGTATTTTCTTGTGAAATTATGACTTTTTTTTCTTTTATTTTCTCTGTAATATTTTGTCATCATCATGTAGATTTTTTTCCATTTTTGCTGCTGTTTAATTTTCCAACTATTTCAATTTTTTGGTGACTTTATTTCCAAAACATAACTTTTTTCCCAAACTTTTTAGTTTCGTTTGTTATTCATATCATGATTTAAAAAAAATAAAAAAATGACATTTAGTTATAATTAATTATTATTATTAGCAGTAGTAATTAATAAACCAAAAAAATATTTTTTTTGCTTAAAATTTTTTTTTGTAAATATTCCAATTATTTTAAATTTGTTCTTGCAATTTTTTTCCTCATGACCGCATAACTATCTTAATAAATTTTTACAAAAAAAAATTTTGAAAAATTATTTTGTTTAGTTTGTCTTTCATATTACGACATTTTTTCTTAAATGTTTGAATATTATGCTACAAAAATGACTTTTTTTGTCATAATACGATATTACGGCGTTATTATGGTAAAATTATGAATTTTTTTGCTAAATTGCAGCTTTTTACTCTTCGTATTTTGACATAATTTTTTTTTTGCTTTTCTTTTGTCGAAACTTTTTTTTTTTTTTTTTTGAAGTGCCACAGGCTGCAAACAGCCCCCCGGGGGGCCACACTTTGGAGACCCTTGTGATAAACCACGTATATGCTAACGCTAGCTTGAGTCGGGTTCCGGACATAAAGTAGTTCCTACTGCAGTTCCCCGTCATGTGACACAGTCATCCCGTATGCGTCATCAGCGGCCGTGCTCGTCCACGTGCTTCCGTGGGAACGTCATTCCAGAGTGGGGGAAGAAGATACGGCGAGTGGGCACGATGGCTCACCACTTTGTTGGAGTTGCGCGGGAGCATATGTTTTGGCGTTTAAAAAAAAAAAACAAAAAAAAATACAAATGAAGATTGAGGTGGGCGGAGGAGAAGCTAAGTGCAGCGAAGGAGCCCACGTGTAGCAACTGTCGATTCATTAGGAACGCCGTTACAAAAGGCCGAGAAGCAGACGACAATAAAAAAAAAAAAAAAAAAAACGAGGTCGGTCATCCGCCGGTTGACCCCCGTCAAGCGTCCATTTTCGGTGAAACAAAGGGGAGGCCCGCTTTGTGGATGCGTGTGCGTGTGAGAGAGGCATGACGCCAGTGTGGGTCCCGGGGACGCCTACAGGAACAGGAAGTACCACGGAGGCACTTCCAAGTATTTGGCAGGCTTTTCTTCGTCTTTTGACACATGTTGCCAAACCTGGCAACCGGGTCCGTACAAGGAAATGAAGCAGGGGGGGGGGCGACCAAACTCTTCCCAGCGAGGGCCACGTATGGAAAAACGACACGCCACGTTCATATTTTGGTAATATCTACACATACATACTTAAAAAAAAAAATAAAAAAAAATATATATATATATATATAGAAGGTGAAAAAGCATATAATTACCATCAACATTGGTTCAACATTGATATTTTGACTATATTACCATAATATTTTGGTTTTATTATAATATTTATTAAATATTTTGACTCTATGCAGTAATATATTAATATTATAAAATATAATATATATATATAAAATAAAAATTTTCTTCATATTTTTACGATTTATATAATATTTTGGCTTTATTCCCATAATAATTTTCCAAAATTTACAACTGTTACGTTTCTCATTTGACCATACATTGTTTAAAAAATATTTCAACTCTATGCTATAATATATTATAAAAAAAAAAAAAAATATATATATATATATAAAATATATATATATAAAATTTTTCTTCATATTTTTACGATTTATATAATATTTTGGCTTTATTCCCATAATAATTTTCCAAAATTTACAACTTTATTTGGTTTCGTTTCTCATTTTACCATACATTTTTCAAACAATATTTCAACTCTATGCTATAATATATTATAAAATATAATATATATATATACAATTTTTCTTCATATTTTTACAATTTATATAATATTTTGGCTTCATTCCCAAAATAATTTTCCAAAATTTACAACTTTATTTGGTTTTGTTTCTCATTTTACTATACATTTTTTTAAATATTTCAACTCTATGCTATAATATATTAATATATTATAAAATATAATATATATATAAAATCTTTCTTCATATTTTTACAATTTATATATTATTTTGGTTTCATTCCCAAAATAATTTTCCAAAATTTACAACTTTATTTGGTTTTGTTTCTCAGTTTACCATACATTTTTTTAAAAAAATATTTAAACTCTATGCTATAATATATTAATAATATATTATAAAATATTATATATATAATTTTCTTCATATATTTACGATTTATATAATATTTTGGCTTTATTCCCATAATATTTTTCCAAAATTTACAACTTTATTTTTTTTCGTTTCTCATTTTACCATACATTTTTTTTTAATATTTCAAATCTATGCTATAATATATTAATAATATATTATAAAATATTATATATATATATAATTTTATATCATATTTTGGCTTTATTCCCATAATAATTTTCCAAAATTTACAACTTTATTTTTTATTTACAACTTCATTTTCATAGGTAGACAGTGATATATAAAGACTTAGAACTATCATGTTCGGTGTTAGCATGCTAACATTAGCACAATAGCATTTTTTTAGTTAGACACATATATAAACAATTGGCACTGTTATGTCATGTTTGTATGCCGATGTTAGCATTGCTAGCATGTTAACCTTGGCAATATATGTAGGCAAAATAAGTGTAGTAGTAATATTTATGTTGTACATGATAATTTGGGGGAACTACGGTGCCCTATGAGTGCTTTTTTAGTTTGAAACACATTTGGACAGCAAGGAGTGAAAAACTGATCCTGGTGATGAAACACTAGCAGTAGAACATGCACGGCCTTGGGGGAGGTCAGCGCTCTGCCGAGCGCTATTGTGGTTCTCTAAAGGACGAGTAAAGCCTTCGTACAGGAGAGCACTTTCATTGCCTTGTCTCCTTAAGCTAGGCCAGGGCAGATTAATCACGGTTAAATTGTATTTCCTGCGGCGGCTTAAAAATTAATTACACTTAAAAACTTTTGGAGGAAGCGTGGGAGCCAATAAATGAACAATTACTGACTTGTCCTGAACGATTAATTTATTTTTTTTAAATTAATAACTGTAATATATTTGTATTCACATTATTGTACACTGTATTTTACTTTTTTTATTATAATTATTATTATATTATTAATTATTATAATTTATATATATTAATTATTATAATATTAACAATTGTATGTTTTATTTTTAATAAATAAATTTAAATTTTTAATGAATAACTGTAATATATTTGTATTCCCATTATTGTACACTGTATTTTACTATTTATTTTTTAAATTATAATTATTATTATATTATTAACAATTATAATTTATATATATATTAATATAGATTAATTATTATAATTATTCAAAAAATTATGTTTTATTTTTAATAAATAAATTTAAATTTTTAATGAATAACTGTAATATATTTGTATTCCCATTATTGTACACTGTATTTTACTATTTATTTTTTAATTATGTAATTTTTAAAAACAATTTTATGTTTTATTTTTAATATATTAATCGTACTTATTTATTATATAATTACATTTTTTACATTCTAACCAATGATTTAATGTTTTAAATTTTAACAACCAACACTACTGAGGGCTGCACGTAGGAGAGTGGTTTGTGCACAGGCCACACAGCTAGAAGCCCCGAGTTCGATTCCACCCTTGGTCATCTTTGTGTAAAGTTTGCATGCCCCCCCCGTGCATGCGAGACAAAATTCTGGCCTAAATTTTCAAAGTTAACCAAAAAAAAACCATGCTAATCTTGGTTAACATCCACCCCTGTTAACATGTTTTTTGGTTAACAACCAACACTACTGAGGGCCGCACAACGGTGACTATAGGGGTGTTATTTTATGGCTAGAGGGCTCTGATACAAGGTCGTAAACAGTTTTTTATACTGTAATGATAAAAATATGGCTGCACGGTGGAAGAGTGGTTAGTGCGCAGACCTCACAGCTAGGAGACCCGAGTTCAATTCCACCTTCGGTCATCTCTGTGTGGATTTTGCGTGGGTTTTCTCCGGGTACTCCGGTTTCCTCCCACATTCCAAAAAAACATGCTAAGTTAATTAGCGACTCCAAATTGTCCATAGGTATAAAATGTGAGTGTGAATGGTTGTTTGCCTATATGTGCCCTGTGATTGGCTGGGAATGAATATTTATTTATATATTTGAATGATTTGAATGTGTGCAGTGTTTCTGGGAAGTTGCAGTAAAGGGTAACAAGCACACACACACACACACACACACACACACACACACGGATAGACAACAACAGCCGTGCATAATAGCGCTGGGTTTGGGACTCACCCTGTCGCCATGGCAATTGCCGCAATGATGACAAATTTGCCGTTTCAATAAAAGAAAATAGAATTCTGGCGACTCGACTGATGCCTCGCTGTGGCGCGTGTCACCGATATTGTCATTACGTGTGCGACACAGCGGGGGCGCGGGAACACAGGGTGACTGTTATTATTAGGATTTTTTTTTTTTTTTTTTTTGGTTGTTCTAGGCTGAATGGAGCATCGGCGGCGGCGGCGGAGTGGCGGCTGGCGTGTGTGTGTGTGTGTGTGTGTGTGGGGGGGTTTCGGGTTTGAAGTCAGCAAAGTACTTCAGTTGACTCTGCAAATTGTGAAATGTTTTTTTTTTTTTTTTTTTTTTTTTTTTTTTTTCCCGAGACTACCTGCCCGCCCGTACGGATGAGTCATCGGCGGGCTAGCATATACGCTATACCGTCTGAGGTGGCGGGGCTTCGGATACGCCCGCCCCGAGGAGAACAGAGCTCGGGGCGAAGCACACTTGCTGAGCCATCATCATCATCATCATCATCATCATCATCAACCCGCGCTTACTGATTTTCTGTCACATTGTTTCACAACAGGCGACACTACCTGCTAAAGGAAACTGTAAATCTCACCCACCCCCACACCCCCACACCCCACCCCAAACAGCCCCACCCACCCCCACTTTAGCCCCACACAACCCCACAGGGCTCTGCCAACAGGCCGCATTCGTGTTGATAAAGTGGAGTCTGGTGTTTGCCATACAAACCCCCCCGCCCCCACCTCCCCGACAAATGGGGACATTATTGCCTCCGGGGGTGGAGTAGGGTGGAGTGGAGTGGAGTGGAGTGGGGTGGGGGGACAAAAAAAAAAAAACAATCTACAATCTTATGAGTCACTCTTTTCTTATATGGTAGCATACAGCGCAACAATTTGACTTAACTGTAAAATCATGTGTAAAAAATTAATTAACAAAAATATTATTATTAAAAAAATATAACATTTGACTCCTACTCATATCAAATATTTTTTACATTTTTATTAAAATACTTGTTTAGTGAAATAATTTATTTCACAATTACCCAATTTAGTCGTTTTGTAATTAGACCATAAAAAAAACATTACAACCTTCTAAAAAAAAAAAACAATGTAACACTATTAGAGCCCTCTGGGCATGAAATAACACCCCTATAGTACACAATTACCCAATTTAGTCGTTCTTTAGAAATATTTTTGTAATTAGACCATAAAAAAACATTACAACCTTCTAAAAAAAAATTGTAACACTATTAGAGCCCTCTGGGCATGAAATAGCACCCCTATACTACCCAATTTAGTCGTTCTTTAGAAATATTTTTGTAATTAGACCATAAAAAAAACATTATAACCTTCAAAAAAATTTTTTTTAACACTATTAGAGCCCTCTGGGCATGAAATAACACCCCTATACTACCCAATTTAGTCGTTCTTTAGAAATATTTTTGTAATTAGACCATAAAAAAAACAGTACAACTTTCTAAAAAAAAAAAAAATTGTAACACTATTAGAGCCCTCTGGGCATGAAATAACACCCCTATACTACCCAATTACCAAATTTAGTCGTTCTTTAGAAATATTTTTGTAATTAGACCATAAAAAACATTACAACTTAACACTATTAGAGCCCTCTGGGCATGAAATAACACCCCTATACTACCCAATTACCAAATTTAGTCGTTCTTTAGAAATATTTTTGTAATTAGACCATAAAAAACATTACAACTTAACACTATTAGAGCCCTCTGGGCATGAAATAACACCCCTATAGTACCCAATTACCCAATTTAGTCGTTCTTTAGAAATATTTTTGTAATTAGACCATAAAAAACATTACAACTTAACACTATTAGAGCCCTCTGGGCATGAAATAACACCCCTATAGTACCCAATGACCCAATATAGTAGACATAATAATAGCAAATACTTGTTTCGTGAAATAATTTATAAAATAAATAAATAAATAAATTGTATTGAAAAAATAAAATAAAATAAATTTATAAAAATAATTGAAATAAAATAATTTCAAAATATAAAATTTATTAAAATATTTTGATGAAAAAGTAAAAATTAAAATACATTCATTCATTTTCTAAAGGTCGCCGGGGGCGCTGGAGCCTATCCCAGCTGTCTTCGGGCGAGCCAGCCAATCACAGGGCACATATAGACAAACAACCATTCACACTCATGCTAACATGCTAACATGCTAATAATGAGCATGATAGTGCCAAGTCTTTATATCAGTCTACCTGTGAAAATGGCTAAAAATGCTACGATGCCGATGCTAACATGCTAGCAATACTAACATTAGCATGCAAAAACATAACACCGTGCAGCCTTATTAAAATACAATTAATTAAAAATATAAAATGAACACAAATAAACCTAATAAAAATGTATGAAATTAATTAAAAAATTGTATAAAATATAAAAAATTAAAGTATAAAATCTAAAAATAGTATAAAATTAATTACAATAAAATCAAATCAATAATAATAATAATAATGTAAATATACATTTATGTCTTTATGTTTCACTGATAATGTTTTTTCCAAGTATTGAGATTTTTCACGTTGCACGGCGGGTCATTGAATGCATCACACCTGTGTGCTGAGTTTGTTGGGCTGACTCCCAGACTCCATCTTACATTATTATTATTATTATTATTATTATTATTAATTAGTGGTAAATAGTTAGTACATTTTATATTGAAATATGCTTTGTTTTGATGGCTTTTATTGCAAATGTTGATCCCGAATCGAAGAAGAATGTCCATTTCAGGTGAACAGGTCATTTATATAAGTCATAAGATATATAATAAGTAGCTTTGTTATTATAACAAGATGATATTTTATTTGCTTACCTTATAGTTGACTCGCGTTGAGATGTCCGACGGTTCGAGTTCCAGTTTAGGAGGGAAAAAAGACCATTTCCTCAATTTTTGTTGTTGTTGTTGTTGTTGTTGTCTTGGACTTCTTTCGCTTTTCCACAGATGGCTGCAATGGAGAGTGGCAGATATAAAAACGTGTTTCCAACAATCCCCACAGCCGCTGCTTTACATGCCAAATCCAGTGTACATCCCAGCAATTTCCATATCAGCCATTTTAATATTTGCTTCCAGCATCAAACTGAGCCAATGGAGGACGGGGAGAGTGTTTTTTTCCACACACCATGTGAAATACATACATGAAATTAATTCAACTTGCATATTCATGGATATTAATAATCTTTTTTTGTCAATTGTGATTTTTTTCCCAAATTTTTATTTAAATAATATAATTAAATTTAATATAATAATATATTATATAATATTAATATAATAAAAAAATAATATTTTTTTATTTTTTACCATTTGGTACTTTGACAATCAGTAACTGTTACATTTGTTCACTTCCTGCTTTCCTAATATAGTCTAAGTTTTTTTTGTCAATTTTGATTTTTTTTCACAATTTTTATTTAAATAATATAATTACATTTAATATAATAATATATTATATAATATTAATATAATATTTTTTTTTTACATATTTTATTTATTTTTTACCATTTGGTACTTTTACAATCAGTAACTGTGACGTGTTCACTTCCTGCTTTCCTAAGATTGTTTAATTTTTTTGTCAATTTTGATTTTTTCCTAATGTTTATTTAAATAATATAATTAAATTTAATATAATAATATATTATATAATATTAATATAATAATTTTTAAAAAAAATATTGTTTTTATTTTTTACCATTTGGTACTTTTACAATCAGTAACTGTTACATTTGTTCACTTCCTGCTTTCCTAATATAGTTGAAGTTTTTTGGGGGGTTTGTTTTTATTATTTATTTATTTAGTTTTTGGCACTTACCAAAGTACATGTTGTTTTACTTATAAGTGGACGACGTGTGTGTGGGGTGGGGGGGGCTTTTGTGACTTCTTGGATGACTCGTCACTGAGCTCTCTTGGGGTCACATTTCGGTTGGCCGACCACTGGTGCATGTTTTGCGGACAATTGCTCTCACTGTGCTTGGCTGGAGTCCCAAAGGTTTTTTTCTTCTTCATTTGTCATTAAAAAAAAGTTTAATTTAAAAAGTGTTGTCATTGACTAATATTTAAGTTTGTTTGAATATCTGAAACATTTAATTATGAAATCAGGAAGTTTTTTTTGTTTGTTGTGTAATTCTAACAAAATAATTATATTTTATTATTATTTATTTTATTTATTATTATTATATATTTTTTTTAATATTATTGTAATATTTATATTTTTTCTGATCTAAATAAATAAATATATATTTTATTGTAATTAAATTAAATAATTAAAAATATTTATTTATTTTTTTACTTCTTTAAAAGTCTTTCTATATATTTTTCTATATTATACATTTGCATTATACATGTTTATGAGCTGTGCATGTACGCTTGTGTGGGATCGGGCGTGGCACGCCGACTTGGCACAAAGCTCATTTAAGTCACAAGTACTCTTGTGATGAGACAAAGGCCACAGTTTGCTTGCAGAAGGTGCAAAAGGAAACAAAACAAGTAGTAAAGTGTTCAAATCCCCCCACCCCACCCCACGGAAAAAAGCAACATACCGCTCAAGTCGCCGTGATGCTTGTCTCACGATACAAAAATAGAGTTAACAACTTTGTGACGCATTTGACAGATGTGCCCCCCCCCCTCACAGCCCCCCCCCACCCTCTTCATCGCACACGCTAACAAATCACAACTCATATCATGCACCGTCTCCCAGGGAAGCGAGATAAAACAATGGGTCCAACATGATCTGAGATTCTACCTGCAGTTGCTAAGCAACACCCACCTCCAGCCCCTCCATCTGCCCTATTGGTCAACAGGAAAAACGCACAAGGCACCTGATTGGCTGAGAGAAAGTTAATAAACTTTAGCCAAGGCCTGCCTGTCTGCTTGTGTGTGTATATATATGTGTGTATATATATGTGTGTGTGTGTGTGTGTACATAAACACACAGAAGGGATTCTTGTGAATGAGAACGCCGGGCCGGCGCCTGCGCGGTGCACGGTTTGAGTTCCTGTATGCGTTGAGCCGCCGTGCTAAAAATAAAGATCACGCCGATTCGCCGCGCTGCTGAAAGTTGCATGGCTGAATGGGAGGCGACAAAGTTCACACGCCACTTCGGCCTCGTACTCGTCAGAGATCAAGGAGACGTCTTGGAGTGTTTGGTTCAAGTGTAGGAGTCGGGGGGGGGGGGGGGGGGGGGCAAAAAATGGCCTCATTCACTTGAAAAATCACATTTAAAACAGGGGTCTCAAACATGCGGCCCGCGGGCCAAATGTGGCCCGCAGGACACTAGTTTGAGGCCCCCCGCCTTGATATGAAAGTTTCACATTAGTGCGGCAAAAAATTATTACGTTTGATTGATGTTCATGTTAAAGGTTAAATAACTGTTAATAGTTATCCTCCCTATCCGTGTGGAAGTGGTAATTTAAGGCTATTTTGGCTATTTAAGTTTAAAGGAAATAACTTGAAGGCGAGCATTTAGGTCGCTAGCTCTCTAGTTTGCGAGTTAGCATGCGTCTCAAGACCCCGCAGTTGCGCAATATGTTGTAAATAATGTTCATGTTAAAGGTTAAATAACTGTTAATAGTTATCCTCCCTATCCGTGTGGAAGTGGTAAGTTTTTTGGCTATTTAAGTTGAAAGGAAATAACTTGGAAGGCTACCGTTGAGGTCGCTAGCTCTCTAGTTTGCGAGTTAGCATGTGTCTTGAGACCCCGCAGTTGCGCAATATGTTGTAAATAATGTTCATGTTAAAGGTTAAATAACTGTTAATAGTTATCCTCCCAATTCGTGTGGAAGTGGTAAGTGTTTTGGCTATTTAAGTTGAAAGACAATAACTTGAAGGCTACCGTTTAGGTCGCTAGCTCTCTAGTTTGCGAGTTAGCATGTGTCTCAAGACCCCGCAGTTGCGCAATATGTTGTAAATAATGTTCATGTTAAAGGTTAAATAACTGTTAATAGTTATCCTCCCGATCCGTGTGGAAGTGGTAAGTTTTTTGGCTGTTTAAGTTTAAAGGAAATAACTTGAAGGCGAGCATTTAGGTCTCAAACTAGCTCTCTAGTTTGCGAGTTAGCATGTGTCTCAAGACCCCTGCAGTTGCGCAATATGTTGTAAATAATGTTCATGTCAAAGGTTAAATAACTGCTAATAGTTATCCTCACTATCAGTGTGGAAGTGGTAAGTTTTTTTTGCTATTTAAGTTTAAAGGAAATAACTTGGAAGGCTACCGTTTAGGTCGCTAGCTCTCCAGTTTGCGAGTTAGCATGTGTCTCAAGACCCCGCAGTTGCGCAATACGTTGTAAATAATGTTCATGTTAAAGGTTAAATAACTGCTAATAGTTATCCTCACTATCAGTGTGGAAGTGGTAAGTTTTTTTTGCTATTTAAGTTTAAAGGAAATAACTTGGAAGGCTACCGTTTAGGTCGCTAGCTCTCCAGTTTGCGAGTTAGCATGTGTCTCAAGACCCCGCAGTTGCGCAATACGTTGTAAATAATGTTCATGTTAAAGGTTAAATAACTGTTAATAGTTATCCTCCCGATCCGTGTGGAAGTGGTAAGTTTTTTGGCTATTTAAGTTGAAAGGAAATAACTTTGAAGGCTACCGTTTAGGTCGCTAGCTCTCCAGTTTGCGAGTTAGCATGCGTCTCAAGACCCCGCAGTTGCGCAATACGTTGTAAATAATGTTCATGTTAAAGGTTAAATAACTGTTAATAGTTATCCTCCCTATCCGTGTGGAAGTGGTAAGTTTTTGGCTATTTAAGTTGAAAGAAAATAACTTGAAGGCTACCGTTTAGGTCGCTAGCTCTCTAGTTTGCGAGTTAGCATGTGTCTCAAGACCCCGCAGTTGCGCAATATGCTGTAAATAATGTTCATGTTAAAGGTTAAATAACTGTTAATAGTTATCCTCGCTATCCGTGTGGAAGTGGTAAGTTTTTTGGCTATTTAAGTTTAAAAGGAAATAACTTGAAGGCTACCGTTTAGGTCGCTAGCTCTCTAGTTTGCGAGTTAGCATGTGTCTCAAGACCCCGCAGTTGCGCAATATGTTGTAAATAATGTTCATGTTAAAGGTTAAATAACTGTTAATAGTTATCCTCCCTATCCGTGTGGAAGTGGTAAGTTTTTGGCTATTTAAGTTGAAAGAAAATAACTTGAAGGCTACCGTTTAGGTCGCAAGCTCTCCAGTTTGCGAGTTAGCATGCGTCTCAAGACCCCGCAGTTGCGCAATATGTTGTAAATAATGTTCATGTTAAAGGTTAAATAACTGTTAATAGTTAACCTCCCTATCCGTGTGGAAGTGGTAATTTTTTTGGGCTATTTAAGTTGAAAGGAAATAACTTGAAGGCTACCGTTTAGGTCGCTAGCTCTCTAGTTTGCGAGTTAGCATGCGTCTCAAGACCCCGCAGTTGCGCAATATGTTGTAAATAATGTTCATGTTAAAGGTTAAATAACTGTTAATAGTTATCCTCCCTATCCGTGTGGAAGTGGTAAGTTTTTTGGCGATTTAAGTTTAAAGGAAATAACTTGGAAGGCTACCGTTGAGGTCGCTAGCTCTCTAGTTTGCGAGTTAGCATGTGTCTCGAGACCCCGCAGTTGCGCAATACGTTGTAAATAATGTTCATGTTGTAGTAAGCATCAGAAAAGGAAATATGCTCATTGCATGCACTCAGTAAACACCGACCTACGTATCCGGAAGTCCTCGGGAGCACTCGAGAATGTGACCAATCACAGCGAAGCGGGCCTGCCGACAGGACTTCAGAATCTGGAAGATCTAGAAAGCGTTCTGTGCGGGTTATTGTGTGTAGCTGCTCTACAGAAGTCCACAACTGAACACAAAGTGCCAAAAAATGAGCTCAATAGGTCCCTAAAATGCAACTCACCGAGGGGGGGGGGGGCTGTTGAAGGTAGAGACCGGGATGCATCAAGGGAACTGACCCCATCTTCTCAAGCTCGATGGACAACGGACCCCCGGTTCGAGTCCGAGCAGTGCTTAAAGTTCACCAGCATTGAACCATCAACTTGTTTTGTATATGTTACAAAAGTTTACAGTTTAGTGCCCTGCAGCACATACTAAAAATGAAATGAAAATATTTAAAAATCGGTCATTTTAAGAAAATAAAATCAAAACAAAATACAAAAAAATAACGCTATTTTAGTAGCATAAAGCTGAATATTTTGATAATATTATGGAAAAAAATAAAAAAATTAATAAAGTTTTTGGAAAATTAGAATGAGGAAAAAGTTATTATGTCAAAATAGCATGGGAATTAGCAAAAACGAAAAAAATGCTGTAATTCGTCAACAATAATGTCAAAATTTGAAGAGAAAAAATTCACAATTGTGCGAGAAAAAAAAAATCATAATATTATGAATTTTTTTCATAGCATATAGTTGGAAAAAAAATCTGATATGGAATAAATTTAGTTGATTTAAAACGCCAAAATATGGGTATAAAGTCATAATATAAGGAGAAAAAAATATATTGAAAAACCCAGCAGAAATGAAAAATTCTGCTGCATTTTTTTCAAGGATAAAATCAAATCAAATAAAAAAAAAAGTAAAAAATTTTACAAGAATACACTCAGAATATTATGAATAAAAAGAATATTCTTTAGTAAAAATATTAAGAAAAAAATAGAATTTTTGAGACATTTTTTATGAGAAAATAATAGCAGTATAAAGGTGACTGTAGGGGTGTTATTTCATGTATACAGGGCTCTAATGATTTCCAATGCTCTAACTACAAACGTATTCCATTTAGTAACATTGAATTATTATATCGTGGAAAATTCATTCATCACAGTCGGACATCACAACACAACAAAACGAAGCCGCTATAAAACGATTTAGTATACTTTAAACAGAGTTTAATTTTTGGACAGACAACGCTGTACAAGACAAATACTATACTGTACACATATCTACAAGACAAGAACCTTTGCCGATTACCGTCACCCCCCCCAGAAGACCGAGGATCTCCATAGACAATATCTACAAGGTCTTTTTGTTGACCGGTTTTAAACTGACGCTTTTAACCCTTAGATGCATAAGTGGGTCAAAAATGACCCGGTCAAAAAAAAATGTATCATTTCATATTCCAGGTATTCCTCAAAAAACATGTTTTTGATATCATGCCATTCACATTTTTTAACTTATCTTTTATACATTTTAAGAAATTTTAATTTTTGTTGTTACTACCCCAACCTTCCATAAATATATTTGCAAGAAGAATGTCAAAATAATGTAAAAAAAAAAAAAAAAAAAAAAAGCATAATATTTTGAGGAACAAACAAAACAAAGTCGTAATATTTGGAAAATTATGTTGGGGTAAAAATCCAAATATTATATTATATAAATATAATAATATGGAATATAATATAATATAAATATTATATTTACAAGAAGAATGTCAAAAAATGTAAAAAAAAAATAATGTTTAAAAAAAACATAATTTGAGAAACAAAACAAAATTTTAACCTAATTTTAGGGAAAAATTAGGTTGGGTAAAAATTCAAATATTCTGCGAATAAAGTCAAAATACAACAATAGAAAATGTGAGGATGCATTGTGTGTTGCATAAAGATAAGTTAAAAATGTGAATGGCATGATATCAAAAACATGTTTTTTGAGGAATACCTGGAATATGAAATGCTAAAAAAAAAAAAAAAAAAAAAAATTAATTATGAAGATATTTCAAGAAAACAACCGGGTCATTTTTGACCCACTTATGGAAGGTTGGGGTAGCGACTTTGTTACCGCCAAGTGGTTAATTATTTTAATTATTAATGATCTTGCTCTTGCCATGTATTGTACATGGAAGTGTTACCCTTTGCTATGAGCAAGGATTCGAAAAGGAGCCTATTGCTATCAGAAATAACCTTTTCATGTACGAGGGACAATTGTTTATTTTTAATAATAAAAACACACAACACCTACAAAATGCTACTTGAAAAAAAAAAAGTTTACATGCGCTTAGTCGATCTCTTCAACTGCTGGGATGTTTTATAAAAAAGCGACGTGGGTTTGGGAGATGGAAGAAGGTTGAGATTTCCTTGGGAAACGCTCCCAACCACTCGCCGAGGTCTGTTTTCTTCGGAACCTGGTGGAGCGACAAAATGGGAGCCGATCATAAATCTGGCTTCTTTATCGCAGGGGTGTCCAAATGTTTCCCAGCGAGGGATATATGAAATAGATTTTCTGAAATATACTTCAGAATTTTTTTTTTTGAATATTTTGACTTTATTCCCAGAATATTTGAATTTTTCCCCAACCTAATTTTTCCTAAAATTAGGTTAAAATTTTGTTTTGTTTCTCAAAATATTAATTTTTTTTAAACATTATTATTTTATTTTTTTTTTACATTTTTTACATTCTTCTTGTAAGTATAATATTTATATTAAATTCCATATTCTTATATTTATATAATATAATATTTGGAATTTTACCCCCATAATTTTGTAAAATAATTTTGAAATAATTTTCCCCAATAAATAATTTAACCCCAAAATTTTCCAAATATTACGACTTTGTTTTGTTTGTTCCTCAAAATATTATGCTTTTTTTTTTTTTTTACATTATTTTGACTTTTTTTTTTTACATTCTTCTTGCAAATATAATATTTATATTATATTTATATAATATAATATTGGGATTTTTACCCCAACATAATTGTCCAAATATTACGACTTAGTTTTGTTTGTTCCTCAAAATATTATGCTTATTTTTTTTTACATTATTTTGACTTTTTTTTTTACATTCTTCTTGCTAATATAATATTTATATTATATAATATAATATATGGATTTTTACCCCAACATAATTTTCCAAATATTACGACTTTATTTTATTCATTCTTCAAAATATTATGCTTTTTTTTACATTATTTTGACAATCTTCTTGTAAATATTTATATAATAATATAATATTTATATTATATTATATATTATATTCCATTCCATATTATTATATTTATATAATATAATATTTGGATTTTTACCCCAACAGAATTTTCCAAATATTACGACTTTATTTTGTTTGTTCCTCAAAATCTTCATAACGTCTTTTTTCTTTAATATTTCAACATTACGCTGCTAAAATGACATTTTTCTCTTAATAATTTCCACTTTAAGATTAAAATAATTGATGATTTTTGTTAAAATATTTGTTGTTATACGTTTCGAATGTGCCCGGGCCAATAGGAAAAACAACTGAGGGCTGCAAATGGCCCCCGAGAAACACTTTGGACACCCCTGTTTTGTATGAAATAATCAGAGTATGCAGTTTGAAAGGAGACGTACTGAAGACCTTTGATTGACAAAGTCCTAAAAATAATGTGAATACATCACAAATACTGAAGTAATATTTGTTGCTGAAAATTAAAATATATTTCCAAATTGTATTTATTTTTTTTAAAGAAATTTCCACACAACTTCTGAATATAATCAAGCTTAATAAATAGCTGATAATACAGGTCAAATGTACATCATACATGGTGTCCCTCCATGATGATGCTTACCTGAGAAATGATGCACTCTGACTGGTCTGGGGGCCACGGAGGGGCCTTTCTTTATGCGTTTTGGTGCAGACGGATACTCATCTCTCACGCTAACAGTGGGGGGGAAGTCATGCACAAAAAATAAAAAAAAAAACAGTTCATTATCAGCAATTTTTTTTTTTTTAAGGAAAATTGACAATCAGGGCTGGCTTTAATGTAACATCGTAAGAGAAAAAAATGGGTAAAATTTTTTTTAAAGAAAATTAATTTTCTTCTTTCCCGATAAAAAAACAAAAAAAAATTGTCGTAAAAAGAGCTTAAAAGGTTGAAATACTGATGCCAATAACAACATTTTTTTCTTTTAAATATATTAGTAATTACTAATAGTATTATTGATTGGCCTTTTTTTCCCCTCCCAAAAATGAAAAATCAAAAACTACCCCCACACCTCCATTTTCTGAATTTATTTTGTTTCTCACAAATTTCTCAATTTTTTTTTAAGTTTTCTAATTTTTTTTAAATTATCGTGACTTTATTCTCATCAAATTACAGCTGTTTTTTCCTCCCTTGCTTTACAACTATAATCAACTTTATCTTTATTGCCAAATAAATGATTAATCGTGAGTTAACTATGATAAAAAAATAGATTAATCGTGATTAAATATTTTAATCAATTGACAGCCCTACTCATGAAATTAAGACTAGAAAAAAAATAACATTTTGTCTTCAATATTTCAATTTATTCTTCCCTTATTTAATTTTTTTTTGTTGAAATTTTTTTTTTCCTTTTTTTAAAAAATTATATTTTTAGAATATGCCATTGTCCACAAATGGTCCGCTGCACTTGACACCCCGGTCAACACCGGCTTTTATGTAACATCGTAGCAGAAAAAAATGGGTAAAATTTTTTTTTTAAGAAAATTCATTTTCTTCTCCTTTCCCGATAAAAAAACAAAAAAAAATTGGAGTAAAAAGAGCTTAAAAAGAAACATTTTCCCCTTTAAATATATTAGTAATTACAAATAGTATTATTGATTGGCCTTTCTCCCCCCCCCAAAAAATTTAAAATAAAAAACTACCCCCACACCTCCATCTTCTGAATTTATTTTGTTTGTTTTTAACGAATTTCTCAATTTTTTTTAAGGTTTCTAATTTTTTTTTTTATAATTATCGTGACTTTATTCTCATCAAATTACAGCTGTTTTTTTCTCCCTTGTTTTACAACTATAATCAACTTTATCTTTATTGCCAAATAATTGATTAATCGTGAGTTAACTATGATAAAAAATAAGATTAATTGTGATTAAACATTTTAATCAATTGACAGTCCTACTCATTAAATTAAGACTAGAAAAAAATAACATTTTGTCTTCAATATTTCAATTTATTCTTCCCTCATTTAATTTTTTTTGAATTTTTTTTGTTGAAAATTTTTTTTCCTGTTTTTTTTTTTAAATTATATTTTTAGAATATGCCATGGTCCACAAATGGTCCGCTGCACTTGACACCCCGGTCAACACTGGCTTTCATGTAACATCGTAGCAGAAAAAAATGGGTAAAATTTTTTTTTAAAGAAAATTTATTTTCTTCTCCTTTCCCGATAAAAAAACAAAAAAAAAATTGGAGTAAAAAGAGCTTAAAAAGAAACATTTTTTCCCCTTTAAATATATTAGTAATTACAAATAGTATTATTGATTGGCCTTTCCCCCCCCCAAAAAAAATTTAAAATAAAAAACTACCCCCACGCTTCCATCTTCTGAATTTATTTTGTTTGTTTTTAATGAATTTCTCAATTTTTTTTAAGGTTTCTAATTTTTTTTTATAATTATCGTGACTTTATTCTCATCAAATTACAGCTGTTTTTTTCTCCCTTGTTTTACAACTATAATCAACTTTATCTTTATTGCCAAATAATTGATTAATCGTGAGTTAACTATGATAAAAAAATTAGATTAATCGTAACCAAATATTTTAATCAATTGACAGCCTGAAAGTCTGATTGCATGAAATTAAGACTAGAAAAAAATAACATTTTGTCTTCAATATTTCAATTTATTCTTCCCTCATTTAATTTTTTTTGCATTTTTTTTTGTTGAAAAAATTTTTTCCTGTTTTTTTTTTTAAATTATATTTTTAGAATATGCCATTGTCCACAAATGGTCCGCTGCACTTGACACCTCGGTCAACACCGGCTTTCATGTAACATCGTAGCAGAAAAAAATGGGTAAAAAATTTTTTTTAAAGAAAATTTATTTTCTTCTCCTTTCCCGATAAAAAAACAAAAAAAAAATTGGAGTAAAAAGAGCTTAAAAAGAAACATTTTTTCCCCTTTAAATATATTAGTAATTACAAATAGTATTATTGATTGGCCTTTTCCCCCCAAAAAAATTTAAAATAAAAAACAAAAAAAATTATTCTTCCCTCATTTAATTTTTTTTGTTGAAAAAATTTTTTCCTGTTTTTTTTTAAATTATATTTTTAGAATATGCCATGGTCCACAAATGGTCCGCTGCACTTGACACCCTGGTGAACACCGGCTTTCAAGCAAAAAAAAAAAACAAAAAAAAAATTAATTAATAATTACCGGTTGAGTTTACGTTTTCCTTGCGCTGCAGACGTCATGTCCATGTAGGTTGGGTTGGCCCGTCTCGCTTGGAAAGAGGCGGAGTTCTGATGTCTGCATACAGAGGTTCCCGTGAAAACAAAGCAAAACCGGGAGCCCACCATTGCCCACCGTTGCATTGCAAAACAGACCCACAAACGCCCCCTTAAGTCACTCAGAGGGTTTTCATGTGTTTTTTTTTTGTTTCCTTCCGGCCTCTCTAGCGGAAGCGCCACTTGGGATGAGATATTGTATGCATAATCCTTCAGAGCGACGGGTTACTTTGGGAGTAATCTCTTCAAAATTCTTTGTTACACAACATTTTTTTTTGCCATGCTAAAAATGGACCTACACCAAAATATCGGAGTGTTTCTTCACTAGCTGGCAAAAAAAATTGACGTAAACGTTATCTTAATGGATTCTATAAAAAAAAAAAAAAAAAAAAATCATTACGTAAGACTTTTTTTTTAAAGAATGGTAACATTTTTGGCTAAATGTTAGTTTGATCCCACTCAACATGGGATACGTCGACCTTTTACGGAAGTTACGGAATACGGAAGTTACTGCTCAAGCTCTGCAACCATTCTGTCCAGTGGACAGTGATTAATTATATAATAATCATGATTATATTATTAATTAGTCTATTAATATTATTATCATCATTGTTCTTCTTCTGATTATTACTAGTATGAGCCTGCTTATTGGCTTGCTTATTAGCCTGCATTTGCACTATTATATGAAATTTGTCAGATTTTTTGTAAAAAAAAAAAATCGGTAAATTTTTTTAAAAAAATCAATTAAAAATATAAAATTATTTAGGGGGACTTATGAACATTTTAGGGGGTCTGAAACCCCCCTAAATTAGACCGAATGACGCCACTGCAGTTGACAAACGGTGGGTCCCACTATGTGCATTGTTACGTGTTCATGCTAGTTATTTTTCTGTCTTTAAAGCTCAGATTCCACATCTACTCTCTTGCAATCGCTCAGGAGTTGAGTCCAGCTCCTCCTTTCCCTGCGCTCTAATGTTGACAGATACGGGCTCCAGCCACCCACAATTAAGAGCTGCTTAGCGACACTCCTTGTCGACCGGTTACGTGCTCGTGGTGAGCAAACAGTCAGCAAGAATTAAGATATTGACTTATGTCATTAAATTAGAGATGCACTTTTTTTTTCCCCTACAAAAAAACAATACCGATAACTTTCTGCGGTTCTATCTACTTTTTAGATTTAGATTTAAACTGTTTGTGCACACGTGGAAGGACTCGGGAGAGTGTAGTTTGGTTTGATTCCCGTCTTTGCAGAGCATTTGGTACAACTGGTCGTAGCAGACAAAATGGCTTCCTTGGAAAGTGAATGTTTGTTTACAAGTGAGCATCTTAAATTGAATGAATATTGGCGATTCTGGCCCCAGAAAATAAAAAAAAAAAAAAAAAAACAATGTAGAACAAGAGTGCAAACTTTTGAAAATACAGTTTAAAAAGTTGACAATAGCCACGTTTTTCCTCTTTCTGAATGACTTTTCCGAAAACGATGGTGAACAGGAGCTGCATGGTGGACGAGTGGTTAGCGCGTAGACCTCACAGCAAGTATCTGCTCCAACTAAGCAGCATACTTTTACTATACTTTTACTTTTTATTGGCTAAGACAAACATTGCATGACATGAGATCGAGTGCAAAAGGTTATACTCTCATTTAGTGTGGAAGTGGTAAAAAAATATTTTTTTTTTGCTTCTTTGTCTCTCGTCCTCACTTCATTTGAAAGACTTTTTTTGATCTGAGAATAAGTTATTTGGATTCTAACTGGTTAGCTTAGTAGGTGGCTATGCTAGCAGTGTTGATCCTGTTGCCTGCGCAATGTGATGTAAACAAAGAATAATAGTGTAAAAGTGACTTTTGGAGTGTTATTTCATGTCTTCAGTGCTCTAATAATGTTAGCGCACAGGCCACACAGCTCGGAGACCCGAGTTCGATTCCAACCCTCGGCCGTCTCTGTGTGGAGTATGCATGTTCTCCCAGTGCACGCGTGAGTTTTCTCCAGTTTCCTCCCACATTCCAAAAAAACATGCTAGGTTAATTAGCGACTCCAAATTGTCCATAGGTATGAATGTGAGTGTGAATGGTTGTTTGTCTATATGTGCCCCGTGATTGGCTGGCCACCAGTCCACGGTGTACCCCGAGCCCTTGTAAGAACCAAGCACTTACCGTTTGGGAGGAACCTGGTTGGCCTCATCGGCTTTGGGAGGATTGATGACTTGACTGCTAGCTGAAAGATTCACAGACTTCAATGCTTTAGGGGGTCCACAGTTGCTAAGTATGATGGTTGGATTGCCTGGATCTTCTGCAACTTCAAAGGTCATGTTTGGATCCAAGCCGTTGGGGAAACTGGACGGAACGGCCTGAACGGGTCTTTGAGTCGGTTCTGGCGTGCACGGGAGAGGAACAATGCCCTCTTCAAAGCCGTGGGAATTTTGGCAGACAGTCCGGGGGCTTTGTGGTGGGAACAAGACAGAGAGGTTTCGGGGAGGTCTTGCGTCTGGGTGCTTCATACCTGGATGACTTTGTATTTCTAAAAAAAAAAACAAACAAACAGTAAGAATGCGCGGAAATCGAGCAACTTTGTATTCTTTGGGTCATTTCAAGGCACGCTGTTCTCAAAAACATGATGCGGTAGCAAGACCAACCATCACCACCTTCCTGTTTTGCAATGAGTTAATTCTGGAATTTTTGTTTTTGTCTAACCTTCATTATCAAAACACTGGTACTTGTTTGTATTCTTTGGGTCATTAAAAGGCACGCTATTCTCAAAAACATGATGGGGTAGCAAGACCAACCATCACCACCTTCCTGTTTTGCAATGAGTTAATTCTGGAATTTTTGTTTTTGTCTAACCTTCATTATCAAAACACTGGTACTTGTTTGTATTCTTTGGGTCATTAAAGGCACACTGTTGTCAAAAACATGATGCGGTAGCAAGACCAACCACCACCACCTTCCTGTCTTGCAATGAGTTAATTCTGGAATTTTTGTTTCTTGCCTTCAATATCAAAACGCTGGTACATGTTTGTATTCTTTGGGTCATTAAAGGCACGCTGTTCTCAAAAACATGATGGGGTAGCAAGACCAACCACCACCACCTTCCTGTTTTGCAATGAGTTAATTCTGGGATTTTTGTTTTTGTGTGACCTTCATTGTCAAATTGCTGGTACTTGTTTGTATTCTTTGGGTCATTAAAGGCACGCTGTTCTCAAAAACATGATGGGGTAGCAAGATCAACCACCACCACCTTCCTGTTTTGCAATGAATTAATTTTGGAATTTTTGTTTTTGTTTCTCACCTTCAATATCAAAACGCTGGTACATGTTTGTATTCTTTGGGTCATTAAAGGCACGCTGTTCTCAAAAACATGATGGGGTAGCAAGACCAACCACCACCACCTTCCTGTTTTGCAATGAGTTAATTCTGGAATTTTTGTTTTTGTCTAACCTTCATTATCAAAACACTGGTACTTGTTTGTATTCTTTGGGTCATTAAAAGGCACGCAGTTCTCAAAAACATGATGTGGTAGCAAGACCAACCACCACCACCTTCCTGTTTTGCAATGAGTTAATTCTGGAATTTTTGTTTCTTGCCTTCAATATCAAAACGCTGGTACATGTTTGTATTCTTTGGGTCATTAAAGGCACGCTGTTCTCAAAAACATGATGGGGTAGCAAGACCAACCACCACCACCTTCCTGTTTTGCAATGAGTTAATTCTGGAATTTTTGTTTCTTGCCTTCAATATCAAAACACCGGTACTTGTTTGTATTCTTTGGGTCATTGAAGGCACGCTGTTCTCAAAAACATGATGCGGTAGCAAGACCAACCACCACCACCTTCCTGTTTTGCAATGAGTTAATTCTGGAATTTTTGTTTCTTGCCTTCAATATCAAAATGCTGGTACTTGTTTGTATTCTTTGGGTCATTAAAGGCACGCTGTTCTCAAAAACATGATGGGGTAGCAAGACCAACCACCACCACCTTCCTGTTTTGCAATGAGTAAATTCTGGAATTTTTGTTTCTTGCCTTCAATATCAAAACGCTGGTCCTTGTTTGTATTCTTTGGGTCATTAAAAGGCACGCTGTTCTCAAAAACATGATGCAGTAGCAAGACCAACCACCACCACCTTCCTGTTTTGCAATGAGTTAGGAAGATAAACGCAACCGACAATGTCCGTTCCTCATTTCTATGTATTTATTAGCATTTATTATTTGTTAATATGTTAAAATATATAAAAATGTGTTTGGCTTTCTGGAACAGATTACTTGGATTTACATTTTTTGTCAATGTATTTATTTTTTTTTATCGGACAGTTACATATAATACATGATGAGTCGCATATTTTCATGTTTGGGATTTTTTTTTTGCTAGTCAGCTGAAGTTAATTGTAATTCTAATTATTTTTGAATGGCTCTAATCATCTTTAATGTTTTTTTTTTGTTTTTTTTGTGGCTTCAGTGGACACAAAAAAATGATGCAATGATTAAACATCATCTGTACCTGGAATATTATAAAGCTCATTCCACCACTTGTGGTGTTTCCTGCGGCGGTGTAACGGGGGGGATGGAGAGGCTTTGGAGGAAAATACTAGCATCGCATCATGGAGGCAGTGACTGTGCAGAACGTTATCGATTTTTGCTGTCACTTTGACATTTTTGAAGTCATATCAGCAAAATACGGATTCCGACGTCAGATATAGGAGATAGTAATAAATAGTACTATCCTGCGGCAGCCCGAGTTGTTTCTAGCAATAAATGGAAGCAGAATTCCTTCAATCACATATTTTTGGCTTGTAGGGGATTAATACATGCATGAGTTGCTATTTCTGGTGGAGGCAGCACTGAATTAGGGTCGCTTGGTTGCTGCTGCCTGTTTTTTATAGTGCGCCTTTTCTGGTTGGTGGAGCCGGGGAGTTTACGTCTGCTGACGTTTTTTTTTCCCTCCCTGCCCTGCTGTGGATCTGCATTTTCATGAATGAAGCTCAGGAGGGATTGGGAGGGTTTGAGGCTAGACAGGAAAAAAAAAAAAAAAAAAAAAAAAAAAAAACAACATTTGCGGGTAAAAGGAAAAGGCAGAATGGAGGGGCTGAGCTAGACAATGGGACATCTGAAGCAAAGGGGAAAAGAAAAAATATGAAGATATATCGGAATGTGGACCCCCCCTTCCCAAAAAAAATTAAATTAAAAATACAAAAAAAACCCCCCAAGGACGTCAGATTTAATCTTCAGTGACGATTTTTTGCGTTAGCTTCTATTAATAACCAGACAAGTGTTCATTGCCTCTCTAAATCTGATCCTCTCTGATTGGCCGAGCAAACTGCAGGGTGGAGCCATTTCTCCTACGGTATTATGGTGCAGTGTCTATGGTTGGGAGGGGGGGGGGGGGGGGGGGGGGGGGAGATCTGGCCCGTCATGTCAATTGAGGTGGCCGGCAAAAGCCAGGAAATAATATTTATCAAAAAGACACTTATTTCATTTTATTATGCTAATATCATCTCAAAAATACATTTGTGTATATCCATGCAATATCAATGACGTTTATACACACTAAGGTCACAGGGGGTACGCTGGAGCCTATCCCAGCTGATTTTGGGCAAGAGGCAGAGTACACCCTGATATTATTTATTATTTGATTTATTTGTTTAAATATTACAGCACATTTTTAAACCTATACATACACAAAGTATGTACACATACACTGTAAGGAACAAAAAAAAAAATATATTTTAGTTAATCATTATTTTGTTATATTATAATTATTAAAAATTGTTATGTATTATAATACTTTTAAAATAATCTTTATTTTATTTTTTTTATATTTAGTAAATTATTTTATTAATCAAAAAATGTTTTTATGCTGAATATATTTATTTTGTTAAGATGTAAAAATTATCATTATTTTGTTATATTATTATTATTGAAAATTGTTATATATTATAATACTTTTAAAATAATGTTTTTATTTTATTAAAAAAAATAATATTCATTTAATTATTTTTTTAATAAAAAATAATTTTTATGCTGAATATAATTATTTTGTTAAGATGTAAAAATTATCATAATTTTGTTATTATTATTATTATTGAAAATTGTCATATATTATAATACTTTAAAAATAATGTTTTTATTTTATTAAAACATTTTTTAATATTAAGTAAATTATTTTTTAGTCAAAAATAATTTTTATGCTGAATATATTTATTTTGTTAAGATGTAAAAATTATCATTATTTTGTTATATTATTATTATTGAAAAATGTTATATATTATAATACTTTTAAAATAATGTTTTTACTTTATTTACATTTTTTAAATATTCAGTAAATTATCTTTTAATCAAAAATAATTTTTATGCTGAATATATTTATTTTGTTAAGATGTAAAAATTATCATTATTTTGTTATATTATTATTATTATAAATTGTTATATATTATAATACTTTTAAAATAATGTTTTTATTTTATTTTTTTAATATTTAGTAAATTATTTTTTTAATCAAAATTAATTTTTATGCTGAATATGTTTATTTTGTGTGCGTCAAATCAAATGTAAAAATATTTTGATGATTTATTCATGAACAATTAATAAAATAACAATTATTTATTAGTATTATAAAACAATACAAAGTGAAAATGCTAATAATCAAATGTGTCATAATACCATAAGGCATACATTAATATAGTTTCACAGTTCCAGGTGGCCCCTCTCAGGGTGACCATAACAGCGATGTGGGAAAACGAGTGCGACGCCCCAGCGATAGCCGGTTGGCTAGAGTGAAATTGTGAGAAAAAAAAAAAAAAAAAATTCCAGTCAGTACATGAAATATGGAAAGAGATGCAAAGAAGTTATGATTACATTAGAGAGATGATACAGCGGCTGCATGTTCCCAATAAGGGAAACTGGAGTGATTAACAACAGTTATATAAACGCTGCATATATTACGCTGATTACATTACATGGAAATTCACTGGCATGCTCCTTTGAAGGCCCCCGGATGACTTGGATGCATGCTGGGAAAATGAACTACTGCATAGATGAATGCTGCTTTTGAAAAAAAAAAAACCCAAAAAAAAAACGCAGATATTCTGCAATACATGTCATAAAACAAGTTCAATTTACTTTTTAAAAAAAATATATTTATCATGACTAATTTAGCGGTCCTTGAACGCACCGCAGATATGCCTCTGGAAGTAACCACAGTAGCTCCATTTTATACTTGAAATGCGGTTGATAAGTGTGTGAGGGATACTTGGGGCTTCAACCTAGAGGGTGGACAATTGCAATTGAAGAGAAAAAGGGGAGGGTTCTGGAGGAATGTTTTTTTTTTTTTTTAGTCGATTAATCTGAAGCTTGTTATTTGGATTAATCGAGCAAAGCAGTTAGCAACCCCATGCTGACCAATCAATAAGAAGCAAAAACATCTACCCCTCCATTTGGTACTTTTACAATCAGTAACTGTTACATTTGTTCACTTCCTGCTTTCCTAATATAATTTAAGTGATTTATTTTATTTTAATATATTTTTTTTATATTTTATTTTTTATTTTAGTTACATTTTATTATTTTTTTTATTTTTATTTTTTTCAAAACATACTCAATGGTCGCTGTTTGACTATGGTTGACTAAAAAACGTAGCATTCTGGTCACCAGGCATCAGTTGGCCAGCAGAGCCAAGCCGACATGCCATGGCTGAGCTCGAAAAAGAAAAAAAAATAATAATAATAAAAAAAAAAAAAAAAAGGATCTCCTCTCATTTAGTGTGGAGGTGGTAAATTTTTGGTTCCTTTCTCTTTCTTCCCACTCCACTTGAAACAGTTTCTTAAGTCTAGAATAAGTACATCGCAAAGGCGACGGGTTAGCTAGCTTGCCATGCTAGCGGTGGCCATCTGTTACTATGTCTCTGATTCCATCGCCTGCACAAGAGTGTAAAAGTGACTGTAGGGGTGTTATTTCATGTCTAGAGGGCTCTAATAGTGTTTTGTACTATGAAAATATTCAGTCTATAACCACTAAGTCAAGGGGAAATAACTCAAACGGGAAGACGGTGTCCGTGTGGTGTCTTGCTAGTTTATTTTTATTTTTCATTTTAGTTGTTATTTTTGTAATTTTTTGTCACGTACCGAAGTACGAGGTGATATGAGCATCCAATGACATAATGGGTACCATAGTAAGTGTCAATATAGTGATATATATATAGCACATCATGACTGGTTGTTTCTTGAATTGGCTTAACAATTGTGCATTGTTTGATTCCCTTACTCAATCCATCCCATAGTTTGATTCCACATACTGAAATGCTACGGCTAGCATAACGTAGTCCTAGCATAGAAGTGTTTCAAATGTACTTCTTCCCTGAGATCATATTTCTCCTCTCTTGTAGAGAAGTATTGGATGACATTTTTAGCTAATTGGTTATTTTTAGCTTTATGTATTATTTTAGCTGTTTGAAGATGAACTATATGAGCAAGTTGAAGTATTTGTGATTTTAGAAATAAGAAGTTAATATGTTCTCTGTAGGCGGCATTATGAATTATCCTTACTGACCTTTTTTTTGCAGTACATTTAGCGAGTGATGATTGCTTTTATAGTTCATTCATTCATTCATTTTCTACCGCTTTTTCCTCACGAGGGTCGCGGGGGGGGGTGCTGGAGCCTATCCCAGCTGTCTTCGGGCGTAAGGCGGGGTACACCCTAGACTGGTCGCCAGCCAATCACAGGGCACATATAGACAAACAACCATTCACACTCACATTAATACCTATGGACAATTTGGAGTCGCTAATTAACCTAGCATGTTTTTGGAATGTGGGAGGAAACCGGAGTACCCGGAGAAAACCCGGGGAGAACATGCAAACTCCACACAGAGATGGCCGAGGGTGGAATTGAACCCTGGACTCCTAGCTGTGAGGTCTGCGCGCTAACCACTAGACCGCCGTGCCGGCCTTTTATAGTTATTATCCCATATTTCCACACAATAAGTAAGATATGGTAAAACCAGAGAGCAAATAAAAAAAGTGTGGAGTGATTTCTGATTGAGAATAAATTTTTGCTTTGTTCAATATTGAAATATTTCATGCCAACTTATGTTGTATATTTGTAATATTAGATTTCCGGCTCATATTTTCATCTATTGTGATCCCGGGAAATTTATTTTCCTTCACCCTTTTTACAATTTACCCCCGAATTAACACCAGACGCGTTGCAGCGCGTCCGACGCTTTTCAAAACGCTTCTATTTTAAGCAGTCTGCCGATTCACACCAGCCGCCACACACACACACACACGCACGTCACAAAAGATAAGACTTCAAGTCTATTTTTGATACGTTTACGTGGAAGTACAGCAGCATATAGAAATGCCCCACGTTATGTAACCGGCGCTAGTTGCGTCAAAGGCGATGAACAATCAACGATTAATGATGTGCTTTATATATATATCACTATATTGACAGTTACTATGGTACACATTATGTAATTGTATGGTCATATCACCTCGTACTTCAGTACGAGGTACATTACTAAAATAAAAATAACATAAAAATAAAAATGAATAAATCACTTAAATTATATTACAAAAGCAGGAAGTGAACAAATGTAACAGTTACTGATTGCAGTCATTATGTGCTATATATATCACTGTATTGACACTTACTATGGTAGCCATTATGTCATTGTAATGTCATTGTAATAAATAAAAAAAACTTAAAAAAACTAAAATAATAAAATAAAAATAACATAAAAATAAAAAATTTATGATTAAATCACTTAAATTATATTACAAAAGCAGGAAGTGAACAAATGAGACAGTTACTGATTGTAAAAGTAAACTGTATTATGGAAAGCAGGAAGTGAACAAATGTAACAGTTACTGATTGCAGTCATGATGTGCTATATATATCACTATATTGACACTTACTATGGTAGCCATTATGTCATTGTAATGTCATTGTAATAAATAAAAAAACTTAAAAAACTAAAATAATAAAATAAAAATAACATAAAAATAAAATTTTTATGAATAAATCACTTAAATTATATTACAAAAGCAGGAAGTGAACAAATGAGACAGTTACTGATTGCA
Source organism: Doryrhamphus excisus (assembly GCF_030265055.1). Lineage (NCBI taxonomy): Eukaryota > Metazoa > Chordata > Actinopteri > Syngnathiformes > Syngnathidae > Doryrhamphus > Doryrhamphus excisus. The sequence continues at coordinate 1,540,637 of NC_080472.1, read as the reverse complement.
GTCATGATGTGCTATATATATCACTATATTGACACTTACTATGGTACCCATTATGTCATTGTAATGTCATTGTAATAAATAAAAAAACTTAAAAAACTAAAATAATAAAATAAAAATAACATAAAAATAAAATTTTTATGAATAAATCACTTAAATTATATTACAAAAGCAGGAAGTGAACAAATGAGACAGTTACTGATTGCAGTCATGATGTGCTATATATATCACTGTATTGACACTTACTATGGTACCCATTATGTCATTGTAATGTCATTGTAATAAATAAAAAAACTTAAAAAAAACTAAAATAATAAAATAAAAATAACATAAAAATAAAAATTTTATGAATAAATCACTTAAATTATATTACGAAAGCAGGAAGTGAACAAATGAGACAGTTACTGATTGTAAAAGTAAACTGTATTATGGAAAGCAGGAAGTGAACAAATGTAACAGTTACTGATTGCAGTCATGATGTGCTATATATATCACTATATTGACACTTACTATGGTACCCATTATGTCATTGTAATGTCATTGTAATAAATAAAAAAACTTAAAAAAAAATAAAATAATAAAATAAAAACAACATAAAAATCAAATTTAATGAATAAATCACTTAAATTATATTAGGAAAGCAGGAAGTGAACAAATGTAACAGTTACTGATTGCAGTCATGATGTGCTATATATATCACTATATTGACACTTACTATGGTACCCATTATATCATTGTAATGTCATTGTAATAAATAAAAGAAAACTTAAAAAAAACTAAAATAATAAAATAAAATAAAAATTTAATGAATAAATCACTTAAATTATATTACAAAAGCAGGAAGTGAACAAATGTAACAGTTAGTGATTGTAAAAGTACCAGATGGAGGGGTAGGATTTAATAAGCTTTGCTTCTTCCTACTCCTTTCGGACATGTGGAACTGTGAACTGATTATGTGATGCATTCAATTGTAATCTGATGCATGTTCAAATGAAATTCAACCATTACCATTGTGTGGTCCGAGCACAATAAAGAGTATTACCCATCTTAGACAAATGAACTGCGCAGGAACAGACTCTGCCCCACGTTTGAACCTTATATATCGCATTTCGACCAAAAATGGTGACGTTTTGGTGTAAAAGTTCATTTCTGACGACGTTGCGGTAAATATCATTACAGCCGCTTTGAAATGTAATATTTCATGGCAGCCTTTTGAGCTGCGGTTCTCCAAAGCGCTCTTTAAGAACAGATTTCAAATCAGTTGTGTTCACATTTGGGCTCAATTTCATGACTCAACTCCGAGAGAATTATATTCCGCAAGTTGAGTCGTTAGAGGGTTCAACAAAGCCAACGCAGAAAAGATGAAATGTAGACAAAATATTTACCTTTTGGAGATGGTGCATTTTTGATCAAGGATGCTCTCTTTGTCTGTCCCTCTGCACCTGAATTAAAAAAAAAAAAGTCAAAACCACATGTTACATGTATATAATGGCCTAAAGTCAGTGAATGCACCTCACGTTCTTGTCAGTGTTAAAGGGGGAACACACAGTCCGACACACAGTTGCAGATATCTGCTGGAGAACGGCATGCTGTTTTGCGTTTCTCATACTATTACAACTTAATGAAAAAACAGCATTTAATATTAATTAATATAATATAATTTATAATTAATATAATATTATTAATATTCCAATTGAATAATACAATGTTATTTTTCCTCATAATATTACATTATTCTGATAATAATGGTCTAAAAAATCTGCATTAATTTTGATTAGTAAAGTCAAAATATTAAGAAAAAGTCAATTACGACTTTCTCTTAATATTTTGGCTTTCAATTAAATTTAATTGACTTTTTCTAATATTACAACTTAACAAAAAAAACAATATTTAATATTCCAATTTAATAATACAATGTTATTTTTTCTCATAATATTACATTATTCTGACAATAATGGTCTCGCCATGGGGAAAAAATCAGCATTAATTTTATTTAGTAAAGTCAAAATATTAAGAAAAAGTCAATTATGACTTTCTCTTAATATTTTGGCTTTCAATTAAAATTAATTGACTTTTTCTAATATTACAACTTAACAAAAAAAACAATATTTAATATTCCAATTTAATAATACAGTGTTATTTTTCCTCATAATATTACATTATTCTGATAATAATGGTCTCACCATGGGAAAAAAAATCAGCATTAATTTTAATTAGTAAAGTCAAAATATTAAAAGAAAGTCAATTAAAAAAAATCTGCATAAATTTTAATTAGTAAAGTCAAAATATTAAGAGAAACTTGACTTTCTCTTAATATTTTGACTTTATTAATTAAAATTAATGCTGATTTTTTTCAAGCAGTGGAGAAAGTCAATTGCGACTTTCTTTTAATATTTTGACTTTATTAATTAAAATTAATGCAGATTTTTTTTCAAGTAGTAGAAAAAGTCAATTACAACTTTCTCTTAATATTTTGACTTTATTAATTAAAATTAATGCAGGTTTTTTTCAAGTAGTAGAGAAAGTCAATTACAACTTTCTCTTAATATTTTGACTTGATTAATTAAAATTAATGCAGATTTTTTTTCCCCATGGTGAGACCAGCTATGTTGTTTGATCTAGAGACAGAGCCACTGAGGAAAAAGACAGGAAGCAAGAACTGGAGGTAGCAGAGATAAGGATGCTGAGGTTCACATTGGGAGTGACCATGATGGACAGGATCAGGGTCAAGTCAACTTACTACAGGGGCTGCTCTGGTGGCAGAGCAGTTGCGAGAACGACAGAACAGGCGCTAGTTCGCTTCCTTGGTCCTTGGACTCCTGCATTGTTTCTCCGCCAGATGATGCTTTTACGTCCTGGCTCGCTCCTTCCTGGTCCGCCCAGACCACGCCTCTTTCTCTTAGCACCAATTGCTCCAGCTCGTTCTTCTTCAACTCATCGTGGGCGGTGACCAGCCCGGCGTCACGCACCGCGGCGTAGAGTCGACCGTACGCCGGCAATAACATGTTGAGCATTCTGAAATTGAAAAAAAATGACGTCTTATGAGGGTTCAGATTTTTGGACTTAACGACGAGTGACACCAACGTACTTCTGCATGCGCTTGTGTTCCTGATCCTGAAGCGCAGTGAGTCGGATCATCTGCTTGATGTGTTGATCGAGGTCGTTCACCTGAAGCTCCAGTCTGTGACAACGCAAGTCCTTTTCTAATACCTTCAAAAAAAAAAAAAAAAAAATCAAAAAAGGTGACACTTTAGAGCAGGGGTCTCAAACACGCGGCCCGCGGGCCAAATGTGGCCCGCAGGACACTAGTTTGAGGCCCCCGCCTTGATATGAAAGTTTAATGTTAGTGCGGCCCGCGCAAGTTTGATATGGATGCTGTATGGTATCATGTACCCAGGAAAAAATATTACGTTTTTATTAATGTTCATGTTAAAGGTTAAATAACTGTTATTAGTTATCCCTCCCTATCCGTGTGGAAGTGGTAAGTTTTTGGCTATTTAAGTTTAAAGGAAATAACTTGAAGGCTACCGTTTAGGTCGCTAGCTCTCTTGTTTGCGAGTTAGCATGTGTCTCAAGACCCTGCAGTTGCGCAATATGTTGTAAATAATGTTCATGTTAAAGGTTAAATAACTGTTAATAGTTATCCTCCCTATCCGTGTGGAAGTGGTAAGTTTTTGGCTATTTAAGTTTAAAGGAAATAACTGGGAAGGCTACCGTTTAGGTCGCTAGCTCTCTAGTTTGCGAGTTAGCATGTGTCTCAAGACCCTGCAGTTGCGCAATATGTTGTAAATAATGTTCATGTTAAAGGTTAAATAACTGTTAATAGTTATCCTCCCTATCCGTGTGGAAGTGGTAAGTTTTTGGCTATTTAAGTTTAAAGGAAATAACTAGAAGGCTACCGTTTAGGTCGCTAGATGTCTAGTTTGCGAGTTAGCATGTGTCTCAAGACCCTGCAGTTGCGCAATAGGTTGTAAATAATGTTCATGTTAAAAGGTTAAATAACTGTTAATAGTTATCCCTCCCTATCCGTGTGGAAGTGGTGAGTTTTTGGCTATTTAAGTTTAAAGGAAATAACTAGAAGGCTACCGTTTAGGTCGCTAGATGTCTAGTTTGCGAGTTAGCATGTGTCTCAAGACCCTGCAGTTGCGCAATATGTTGTAAATAAAAAGAGTATAAATGTGACTATAGTCGTGTTTTGTCATGTCTACAGGGCTCTAATAATGCTTTGTTCATTTTAATATGAAAAAAAATAATTTGTCTACCCGCCAACTATATGTGGTTTCTTAAGTTTTTATTATTATTATTATATTTATTTATTACTGATTGATTGATTTTCTTTATTCTTGATTTGTTTATTTATTTTTCATTTTATTTTGTGCAGAAAAATAAAAATTTATATATTTGAGAACAGTGGAATGTTTTATCAGAGCTTTTATTAAAATATTTTATATTTAAAATATTTAATTTAAAATATTTAATTTAAAATTTACAGGGCTCTAATAATGCTTTGTTAATTTTAACGAAAAAAATAATTTGTCTACCCAACAACTATATGCGGTTTCTTACGTTTTTATTATTTGCTGTTTTATTATTATTATTATATTTATTTATTACTGATTGATTTTCTTTATTCTTGATTTGTTTATTTATTTTTCATCTTATTTTGTGCAGAAAAATTAAAATTTGAGAACAGTGGAATGTTTTATCAGAGCTTTTCTTGTAGAAAATCGGAACCAAAGCACTGACAAAGTTTGTATATTTTTCTGTTTTTTTTTTTTTTTGCAAAACCTGATGCGGCCCAGCCTTGCCCAAGACCCCTAGCTCCAGTGGCCCCCAGGTAAATTGAGTTTGAGACCCCTGCTTTAGAGAAAAAGGTTTGTTTTTGTCTGTGTTTCATTTGAAATTCAGTCAGCGAGCGAAGTGGAGGAGGAGGAGGAGAGGAGGGGGGAGGGGTTATGGAGACTCTGACGCAAGAAAACTACGAATCAACAGCAGCGAGGAACATTTGACCATTGAGTGCGTCATAGTTCTGGGTCGGTTCTTGGAAGAAAGGATAAAGAAGGAGAAAAAAAAACATGGTTTTAGGTAACGGTGTGGCTGTGTGTGAGGGACGGACGGACGGACGGGTAAAGGGTATTGATTTATTCTCTTCAGTGATCCACGAGTGAGCTGGAGAAATAAAAATGAGCACGGTTCTAATTACTGGGAGAACAGATGGGAAGAAAACAAAGACAGTCACGACACCAGTAGAGAGACAGCCTACCTTCTCAAATAAACAAACAAAAAGAATCAAGTTTGTGAACGATTCATCCCACATTGATACGATTCTTTCATCGTTTAACCACGCTCTATATATTAAAGTTAAATCCCGTTTACACCGCCGTAATTTGCGAGATCTCACGACAAACATCACGACGACTTGTCCTCCGTCGGCGAAAGCGGGGGTTACCTCGGTAACCGCTCGAGTCCCCCCCGCCCCCCACCCCACCCCCCCGCGGACGTGACAGTAAAGGTTGTACTAACCTCGGATCCCTGATCGTTTGACTTCAACAATTTCATCTCGTTCTCCGCGCGATGAAGCCGGCCGTCGTTTTCCTGAAAGCGGATTTCTTTTTCCTTCAGACGTTCCCAAATGTGCTGCTGCTGAGTGCGGAGCATGGCAATCTTCCGCTCGTGTTTACAAGTGGCCTGTTGGTGAAAGAACAACAAGAAAAACAAACAAAAAAAAGACACTTATTACATATTATTAGAGCTGATTAATCGATTAAACGCTATTAATCTGCAATTATTTTGCAGACCAGCTTTGACTTTGTGTGTTAGGACAAGTTTGCCTCTTTTCTGATATGTTGCAGACTACAAACCGCTTGCTTCGTATTGATTTGGTGCGTCAAGGGGCTGCCGAGCGACAGCCTCAAAACCTGACATGAACAGGGCAGGCGTGTCCGACATTTTTCCCAGCAAGGGACACATACTAAGTCAGTAAATAAATGACTGCATTTCAACGTTGCGTATTAAAAAAAAACAGGTGCGACTTAAGAGGATCCTGGAGTGACGTAGTGAGTCGCTGCCGAGCGACAGCCTCAAAACCTGACATGAACAGGGCAGGCGTGTCCGACATTTTTCCAGCAAGGGACACATACTAAGTCAGTAAATAAATGACTGCATTTCAACGTTGCGTATTAAAAAAAAAACAGGTGCGACTTAAGAGGATCCTGGAGTGACGTAGTGAGTCGCTGCCGAGCGACAGCCTCAAAACCTGACATGAACAGGGCAGGCGTGTCCGACATTTTTCCAGCAAGGGACACATACTAAGTCAGTAAATAAATGACTGCATTTCAACGTTGCGTATTAAAAAAAAAACAGGTGCGACTTAAGAGGATCCTGGAGTGACGTAGTGAGTCGCTGCCGAGCGACAGCCTCAAAACCTGACATGAACAGGGCAGGCGTGTCCGACATTTTTCCAGCAAGGGACACATACTAAGTCAGTAAATAAATGACTGCATCTCAACGTTGCGTATTAAAAAAAAAAAACAGGGGCGACTTAAGAGGATCCTGGAGTGACGTAGTGAGTCGCTGCCGAGCGACAGCCTCAAAACCTTCATCATCATTTTGGAGAGAATCTGGAAAGAGTTTTCAATGGAATTCATGAAGGATTATTAAAATTAATTTATAGCATTTTATTTAATTTAATGTTTTTTTTGGGGGGGGTCTGTTAAAATAACACTATTATTTGTTATTTTACTATTATTACTATTATTAATATTAACACATACTAAGTCAGTAAATAAATGACTGCATCTCAACGTTGCGTATTCAAAAAAAACGAGCGACTTAAGAGGATCCTGGAGAGACGTAGTGAGTCGCTGCCGAGCGACAGCCTCAAAACCCATCATTTGGAGAGAATCTGGAAAGAGGTTTCAATGGAATTCATTAAGGATTATTAAAATTCATTTATAGCATTTTATTTATTTTTTTTGGGGGGGTCTCTGTTAAATTAATACTATTTCATTTTACCATTATTAATATTAATACATACTAAGTCAGTAAATAAATAATGGAAGGAGACTACATCTTAACGTTGCGTATTAAAAAAGAACAGGGGCGACTTAAGAGGATCCTGGAGTGACGTAGTGAGTCGCTGCCGAGCGACAGCCTCACAACCCATCATTTGGAGAGAATCTGGAAAGAGGTTTCAATGGAATTCATTAAGGACTATTAAAATTCATTTATAGCATTTTATTTAATTTCATGTTTTTTTTTGGGGGGGGGGCTCTGTTAAAATAATACTATTATTTGTTATTTTACCATTATTACTATTATTAATACTAACACATACTAAGTCAGTAAATAAATGACTGCATCTCAACGTTGCGTATTAAAAAAAAACAGGGGCGACTTAAGAGGATCCTGGAGTGACGTAGTGAGTCGCTGCCGAGCGACAGCCTCAAAACCCATCATGTGGAGAGAATCTGGAAAGAGGTTTCAATGGAATTCATTAAGGATTATTAAAATTCATTTATAGCATTTTATTTAATTTCATGTTTTTTTTGGGGGGGGGGTCTCTCTGTTAAAATAATACTATTATTAATATTAATACATACTAAGTCAGTAAATAAATAATGGAAGGAGACTGCATCTCAACGTTGCGTATTAAAAAAACAGGGGCGACTTAAGAGGATCCTGGAGTGACGTAGTGAGTCGCTGCCGAGCGACAGCCTCAAAACCCATCATTTGGAGAGAATCTGGAAAGAGATTTCAATGGAATTCAGAAAGGATTATTAAAACTCATTTAAAGCATTTTATTTAATTTAATGTTTTTTTTTTGGGGGGGGTCTCTGTTAAAATAATACTATTATTTTTTATTTTACTATTATTAATATTAACTCATACTAAGTCAGTAAATAAATAATGGAAGGAGACTGCAACTCAACGTTGCGTGTAAAAAAAAAAAAAAAACAGGGGCGCTCTTTGGACACCCCCGACTTAAGAGGATCCTGGAGTGACGTAGTGAGTCGCTCATGAGGCTGCCGAGCGACAGCCTCAAAACCTTTGTCATCATTTTGGAGAGAATGTGGAAAGAGGTTTCAATGGAATTCATAAAGGATTATTAAAATTAATTTAAATTAATTATATATTTTTTTGGGGGGGGTCTCTGTTAAAATAATATTATTATTTTTTATTTTACTATTATTAATATTAACAAATACTAAGTCAGTAAATAAATAATGGAAGGAGACTACATCTCAACGTTGCTTATTAAAAAAAACAGGGGTGACTTAAGAGGATCCTGGAGTGGCGTAGTGAGTCGCTGCCGAGCGACAGCCTCAAAACCCATGATGGAATGTTTTTTTTTTTGGGGGGGGTGGGGTGGGGGGTGGGGGGGTGTCTCTCTGTTAAAATAAAGCCGCGATCCAAATGATGGACTGTTCAATGTCTTTGACCAGACATGAACAGTCCATCATCTTCTGGGCCAAAGACCGGAGTCGGTTGGTGCCGAAAGGGGGGGGGGGTTAGGACCCAGGTCCTGTTGTGGTGTAAATTACAGGCCCAGACAACTACGGAGAAGAGTGAAGTCAAAATGATGACTCAGCAGCTGGTTTCCTGCAGGGGGGGGGGGGAAGATCTGGAAAGCAGCGTAAGCATCCGCTACCTTGTCAGTCTTCTCCTTTGCGGAAATATATTGGACCTGCAGGTTGTCCTCCTCGCTGTAGCGCTGGCGCAGCTCATTCTCCTTCAGTTGTCTCTCCAGATCCAGCTGTTCCCTCCTGATTTGGGCACGGCTGGAGAAAATTTGCTGCAGGGATTCCGACACCCTAAAGAGAGAAAAAAAACAGGTTTGACTTTCAAAGGTTGGCAAATTTGACAGACAGGAAGATTAAGACTCATGCATGTAAATACAAATAAAAAATGGAAAAGCCAGGGTTCAATTCCACCCTGTGCGGAGTTCTGTGAGCATGTTCTCCCCGTGCATGCGTGGGTTTTCTCTGGGTACTCCGGTTTCCTCCCACATGCTAGGTTAATTAGCGACTCCAAATTGTCCATAGGTATGAATGTGAGTGTGAATGGTTGTTTGTCTATATGTGCCCTGTGATTGGCTGGCCGATCGGTCCAGGGTGTACCCCCCCCCCCCACAGTCGTCCCTCTACATTGGCTAAGACAAACATTGCATGACATGAGATTGAGTGCAAAAGGTTATCCTCTCATTTAGTGTGGAAGTGGTACATTTTTTGCTTCTTTTGAAATATTTTTTTGATCTTATATCACCTAAAAATACAGTATAATAAAAAATTAAAATACAGTATAATTAAAACAAATAATAAAATACAGTATAATAAAAAAATCAAAATACAGTATAATAAAAAAATTAAATACAGTATAATTAATTTTTTTTAATACAGTATAATTAAAAAATAATACAGTATATTTAAAAAATTAAAACAGTATAATTAAAAATATAAAATACAGTATAATTTTTAAAATTAAAATACGGTATAATAAATAAAAATATATCACTATATTGACGGTTACTATGGTACCCATTATGTCATTGTATGACCATACAATGACTTGTACTTCGGTATGTGACAAAAAAATAAAAATACAGTATAATAAAAAAATGTAAATACAGTATAATTAAAACTAATAATAAAATACAGTATAATAAAAAATCAAAACACAGTATAATAAAAAAAATTAAATACAGTATAATTATTTTTTTAATACAGTATAATACGAAATCAAAATACAGTATAATAAAAAAATACAGTATATTTAAAAAAATTTAAACAGTATAATTAAAAATATAAAATACAGCATAATTTTCAAAAAATTAAAATACGGTATAATAATAAAAAAATGCAATATATATCACTATATTGACGGTTACTATGGTACTCATTATGTCATTGTATGGTCATACAATGACTTGTACTTCGGTATGTGACAGTATAATTAAAAAAAATATCAAAATACAGTATAATTAAAAAAATAATACAGTATAATTCAAAAAAATTAAAACAGTATAATTAAAAATATAAAATACAGTATAATTAAAAAAAATACGGTATAATAAAAAAATGCAATATATATCACTATTGACGGTTACTATGGTACTCATTATGTCTGGTCATACAATGACTTGTACTTCGGTATGTGACAGTATAATTAAAAAAATATCAAAATATAGTATAATTGAAAAAAACAATACAGTATAATTTAAAAAAAATTAAAACAGTATAATTAAAAAATAAAAATACAGTATAATTAAAAAAAATTAAAATACGGTATAATAAAAAAATGCAATATATATCACTATTGACAGTTACTAATGACTTGTACTTCGGTATGTGACCATATAATTAAAAAAAATATCAAAATACAGTATAATTAAAAAAGGCTCCAGCACCCCCGCGACCCTTAAAATGAATGAATGAACTTTATACAAATGGAAATATTTTTGGTATTTAAAAAAAAAAAAAAAAAAGTTCTATACAATGTATCCAAAGCAGGAGACATGCATGTAAAAAAAAACGACTGGAGAGCTGTCGCTGAAATGTGACTGCACTCTTCAGTGAAACTCTGGTGACGATGTTGTGGCCTTGCTAGACTGCTGAATTTTTAATAGTGTGAGAAGCGTGCGTGCTCTATTCAGAGCCTCTCACTGTGCGAGTTGTGAATTCTGATGCCAGTGAATGAAATGTGTGGGAGTGAGACTCATTCATGCTTTTCTGTGTCCCCCCCCGCCCCCCCCCCGTCCCCCTGTCCCCAGCCCAAATATCCTGACGGATGCCATTGTGGGTCTTAAAGGATGACTGGATGGGCTTTTGTGAATCTCATTTGATACACCTCATAGTCTGTGCTTTACTTAAAAATACGCTACACATTGGTTCGCAAATGGAACAAAACATAGGAATACAATAGCATACAGCACCGGGGCCTCGATTACACGTGTTCGAGAGCCAGGAAATAACTCAGCAGACACTGTGATTGCACACATTCGTGTGGAAAATATTTGCCCCCTTTATGTTTCCGAAGTTACCGAAGTACGAGGTGATATAAGATCAAAAAAGTCTTTCAAAAGAAGCAAAAAATGTACCACTTCCACACTAAATGAGAGGATAACCTTTTACACTCGATCTCATGTCATGCAATGTTCATCTTAGCCAATGTAGAGGGACGACTGTAGGGAGGGGACCAGGACCGGTCGCCAGCCAATCACAGGGCACATATAGACAAACAACCATTCACACTCACATTCATACCTATGGACAATTTGGAGTGGCTAATTAACCTAGCATGTTTTTTGGAATGTGGGAGGAAACTGGAGTACCCGGGGAAATCCCACGCATGCACGGGAGAGAACATGCAAACTCCACACCGAGATGGCAGAGGGTGGAATTGAACCCTGGGGTCCTAGCTGTGAGGTCTGCGCGCTAACCACTCGACCCCATTATGTTTCATTCATTCATTCATTTTCTACCACTTTTTCCTCACGAGGGTCGTGTGGGGTGCTGGAGCCTATCCCAGCTGTCTTCGGGCGAGCCAGCCAATCACAGGGCACATATAGACAAACAACCATTCACACTCACATTCATACCTATGGACAATCTGGAGTCGCTAATTAACCTAGCATTTTTTTTTGGAATGTGGGAGGAAACCGGAGTACCCGGAGAAAAGCCACGCATACACGGGGGGAGAACATGCAAACTCCACACAGAGATGGCCGAGGGTGGAATTGAACCCTGGTCTCCTAGCTGTGAGGTCTGCGTGCTAACACACAATATTAGTCAATGACACCACACCTGAGCACAAAATGTGGTTTTTAATTAAATGTTTATCAAGAAAAAAATGATTGCCCCCTAAACCTAACGAGTGGTGGGCCACCCTTTGCGGCAACAACTGCAATCAAGACTTATAATAACTTGCAATGAGTCTCTAGCCACGTTTACATGAGAATTTTTTCTCTTTTTCCGAATGGAATCTTTCCGAAAACAATAGTATACATGGAAAGGAATATTCCAATCTCTTGTCTACATGCGCCGCTATAATCAAACAATAGTCAATGCAAGGCATGCCCAGTAAAACGTAAACATCAACATCACGTGATAACGACTTCCGAGTTTTTCATTTATCTGGTCTTGAAATTTAGTTTGGATCAAAAGAAAAAATGATTGGCCCCTAAACCTAATAAGTGGTTGGGCCACCCTTAGCAGCAACAACTGCAATCAAGACTTGTGATAACTTGCAATGAGTCTCTAGCCACGTTTACATGGGGAGTTTTATAAATGCTATGCCGCGGTCAAAAACGATGCTCACCTTTTGAAGTCTGCTTGTTTCTGGGACGACATCGTGTTTGCAACAAATGCCACATTCTTCTCCTCGTATACTTTCAGTTTCTGTTTCAATTGTACAATCTATCAAAAGGGATAAAAGAAAATCAGACATGATTATTTATTATATAGTCATTTTGAGATTTGTGTGACAATTCTGTGTATTGTCAGTGACGAGGCATGGGCTAGTTTGAGGCCCCCACCTTGATATGAAAGTTTAATTTGTTTAATGAATGAATGAATGTTTAATTTGTTTTTTGATTTGCTTATTTATTTTTCCATCTTATTTTGTGTCGAAAAATTTATATTAACATTAAACGTTTATTTAATAATAAATAAAAATTAATTTGTTCATTTGTTTTTTGATTTGCTTATTTATTTTTCCATCTTATTTTGTGTCGAAAAATAAAAATTAACATTAGACGTTTATTTAATAATAAATAAAAATTAATTTGTTAATTTGTTTCATTTGTTTTTTGATTTGCTTATTTATTTTTCCATCTTATTTTGTGTCGAAAAATAAAAAATTAACATTAAATATTATTTAATAATAAAGAAAAATTAATTTGTTAATTTGTTTCATTTGTTTTTTGATTTGCTTATTTATTTTTCCATCTTATTTTGTGTCAAAAAAATAAAAATTAACATTAAATGTTGAATAATAAATAAAAATTAATTTGTTAATTTGTTTCATTTGTTTTTTGATTTGCTTATTTATTTTTCCATCTTATTTTGTGTCGAAAAATAAAAATTAACATTAAACATTTATTTAATAAAAAAGAAAAATTAATTTGTTAATTTGTTTTTTGATTTGCTTATTTATTTTTCCATCTTGTTTTGTGTCGAAAAATAAAAATTAACATTAAACGTTTATTTAATAATTTAATAATAAAGAAAAATTAATTTGTTAATTTGTTTCAATTGTTTTTTGATTTGCTTATTTATTTTTCCATCTTATTTTGTGTCGAAAAAATAAAAATTAACATTAAACATTTATTTAATAATTTAATAAAAAAGAAAAATGTATTTGTTAATTTGTTTCATGATTTGCTTATTTATTTTTCCATCTTATTTTCCGTCAAAAAATAAAAATTAACATTAAACATTTATTTAATAGTTTAATAATAAATAAAAATGAATTTATCATAATTTATAATAATTTAATGTTCTATCAGAGAACCAAAAGCACTGCAAAAGTGGAGGGTATAGCAGTAGCATTGAAGACAGGTTTTTATTTATTTATTTTTTCTGTTTTTAATATATATATATATATATATATATATATATATATTGTGTATATATATATATATATTTTTTTACCTCTTGGCGTTGCTTCTCGCATATGACTGCATACTGGCCAATGTGACTGTCCAGACTTACGACGTTACTCTTCAGCTAAAAAGATATGGAAGTGAAAGAAACAAATAAACATTTGTAATCCATATACTTGAAAAGACTTTGATACGTACCGAAGATTTGATCTCCTTGGCTCGATTGGCGTATTTCAGTGTGTTGTGAGTGTCGTCATACGACATGGACGAAGGGCTCACATTGGCGATCATGACGGTCCTGCAGTTGCCTCCCAAAGAGTCCTTAAGTATCCGAGTGAGTTTGCTGTCCCTGTATGGTATATGGGCCTTCTTGCTCTGAATGAAAACAACTGGCATTAATATAAAAGTTGAAATCATTTTTGGACATTTGGATCAATATGCAAGCAAAAACACATTGTTGCCATATTTGAATAGAGTTCATAATAATGTTAAAGGAAAAATACACTTTTTTTTATTGCGCCAATCAGTAATCCTTATACGAGTCATGAACACATAGTACAGTATGTACAAAAAAGTATTGCTAAAAATATGTCTTGTATTGGTACGGCCAAACAGTGCACTTAAAAAAAAAATCAGTAATCAAGTGCCCAGAATCATCCAGAATGGATAGCGGTTTCTTTTTTGGGACACTATGGGCAGAACTGTTTTCGGTTTATTTGTTCAATAGAACACACACGGAACAACGAAAAACTAGTATCCTTTCTTCGTCCAAATCATTGCAACGTTCACTTATGAACACAGCGTGTATAAGACAAATTTTTGTATTTTTAATTTTAATAAACAGGCAACACAAAAGTTACAATAGAGAAGATGAGAAACTAGTGAATTCAAGAAAGACGTTGTCGTAGCGAAGAACAAAAAGGTACTTGGTTGTAATGTAAAGGGAGGAACCTTTAGCACACATCCGTAAAGTAGAATTCAATATTAATACAATGAATATTTTTTATTTCGAGCATAAAAAAAACGCGTTTCTGACTTGGCAAATACTGGTTTTAACATTATTAGAGCCCTGAAGACATGAAATAACACTCCAAAAGTCACTTTTACGCTATTATTCTTTGTTTACATCACATTACGTAGGCAACAGGGTCACTGCAGCGACATTACAGACAACCACTGCTAGCATAGCCACCTACTAAGCTAACCGGTTAGACTCCAAATGACTTTTCTAAGATTCTAAGATCAAAAAATTATGATATTTTGTATTTTCAGACATGAAAATGGCCAATGAACTAAAATACAAATATAAGTCATTCCGAAAAGGTGACTATAGGGGTGTTATTTTATGACTAGCGGGCTCTAATAATGTTCATTCATTTCAGTCATTTTCTGCCGCTTATCCCGACCGAGGGTCGTGGGGGGGTTGCTGGAGCCTATCCCAGCTGTTTTCGGGCGAGAGGCGGGGTACACCCTGGACTGGTCGCCAGTTTTTCGCCAGTCACCGTTTTTTTTATTTAAATTGTACTGTATTTTATTTTTTTTTAATTATACTGTTTTAATTGTTTTAAATTATACTGTATTATTTAATTACACTGTATTTTGATTTTTATTATACTGTATTAAAAAATTAATTATACTTTATTAATTTTTTAAAATTATTTAAGTATTTTAATTTTTTTATTATACTGTATTTTGATTTTTTTTGTCACATACCGAAGTACGAGGTGATATACGATCAAAAAAGAAGCAAAAAATGTACCACTTCCACACTAAATGAGAAGATAACCTTTTGCGCTCTATCTCATGTCATGCAATGTTCGTCTTAGCCAATGTAGAGGGACGACTGTAGGGGGGAGGTACAGCCAATTAACAGGGCACATATAGACAAACAACCATTCACACTCACATTCATACCTATGATTACAGTCTGGATATTGGGAGGGAAAGAACCTGAAGCAAATGCCAAATTTATTGAGTAATTTTACTTTTTTTATATTTAATTTAATTTTATCGGGGAGAACATGCAAACACCACACAAAGATGCCTGAGAGGGGAATCGAACTCGGGTCTCTTGGTGTGAGGCCTGGGTGCTAACCACTCGTCCACCGTGTAGCCCGGAAATTCACATATGGACCTAAAAGTTACCAGTTAACTGTACACCCCAAAGTGTGTGTGTGTGTAGCTAAATGTAGCTAATTTCCATTAGCTACATTTCTGCAGAGTAGAAGTTGTTTAAGTTGTTCTCCTCAGTGTTTCTTCCCTGCCTGCTATGGCAATGAAATACTCGCAATGCTATGCTGGACGCCGTCTGGACTATTTTTTTTTTTTTTTACCGCTTCGTGTGTGTTTCAGAATATTTGCGTCGTGACCGCCGACGTCTACCACGACGTCGTGAGGATGATGAACAATCGATGTATTGCAAAAAAACAAAAAAAAAAAAGCGGCTCCACCAAAAAAACAACATCTGCAAACTCAACTGTCTTCCCGGCACGCATTCCGTCCTCCTCGGTTCGCACCCACACACAGTCGGGACTCGTGTCACGTTCGCAGCTTCACAGATGGTTGGAAATCACAAAAGTCTTTGACGCCACACAAAACTGCCAGATGACTGCAGTATCCTTTGGGCATGTTAAAGGATCTGCTCCGACTAAGCGGCATTGTTTTTTTTTTTTATTACGGTCTACATTGGCTAAGACCAACATTGCATGACATGAGATCGAGTGCAAAAGGTCGTCCTCTCATTTAGTGTGGAAGTGGTACGTTTTTGGCTTCTTTGTCCCTCGACCTCACTTTATTTGAAATACTTTTTTTAAAATCTTAGAATCTTAGAAAAGTCATTTGGAGGCTAACCAGTTAGCTTAGTAGGTGGCTATGCTAGCAGTGTTGATCCTGTTGCCTGCGCAACGTGATGTAAACAAAGAATAATAGTGTAAAGGGGACTTTTGGAGTGTTATTTCATGTCTTCAGGGCTCTAATATGGCCTCACAGCTAGGAGACCCAAGTTCGATTCCACCCTCGGCCATCTCTGTGTGGAGTTTGCATGTTCTCCCCCCGTGCATGTGTGGGTTTTTTCCGGGTACTCCGGTTTCCTCCCACATTCCAAAAAAAAACATGCTAGGTTAATTAGCGACTCCAAAATGTCCATAGGTATGAATGTGAGTGTGAATGGTTGTTTGTCTATATGTGCCCTGTGATTGGCTGGCCACCAGTCCCGGGTGTTAACTGAATCAACTGTGGCCAGAATGCGATTAATCATGATCAAATATTTTAATCGATTGATAGCCCTAATTGTAATACATGCCGTTTCGGTAGTACACATTTATTACATAGAAGCGTGTACTTCGGGACTGCACAGCAGTCGAGTGGTTAGCGCGCAGACCTCACGGGTAGGAGACAAAAGTTCAATTCCACCAGACTATATATTTTACACGTAACAGTCCACCTGGTATTATTGTATCTGTAAAATTGTCATGCAATCTGCTATTATTATTTATTATTTTATATTTATATTTAAATATTTTAAAAATAATAAAATATTATAATAATTAAAATTAAATTAAAATAATAATAATTATATTATTATTACGTAAAATATGCAAATATAACAATATAATTATATATAATTAATAGAATAATTAGCATTAATCTAATAAATATAATAATCATAATAGTTATAATAATAATATAATAATTATTATTTTAATTTTTATTATTATTTTGTGCTTGTGTCTCTTTTTTCCAGGAGCACTTTGTAAACAACAAACCATGTCAAACAACGAAATTGATACAACCATCAAAAGGTTGGCTCAGGCCATGATGCCAGGTTGTATGTTGAGTTTAAATGAAATACTTTGGAAAGATTGGGCGTCTGCAAGGCATGCTGGGTAGTCCAGCGACAACAACAATATAAACAATCAACACATTGGATATCAAGAGTATTTAAACGCCTCCTCAATCAAGAAAAAAATGCGACAAACACTGCAAAATGTTGGGAGAAAGAGTATCATAAGCTACCCAGCATGCCTTGCGGCGGCAATATTATGTGTAGGTATTTATTTATTTATGACGTTATGTAGATTACTTTGTGCCTCACATGTGTTGGTGTGTTTTTTTGGAAAAATGCCTGGGTGGACACTTGGCGGGCATGATGTGGCCCACGGGCCCCAGTTTGGCTCCTAAAAACGTCTGCAAGGCATGCTGGGTAGTCCAGCGACAACAACAATATAAACAATCAACACATTGGATATCAAGAGTATGTAAACGCCTCCTTAATCAAGAAAAAAATGCGACAAACACTGCAAAATGTTGGGAGAAAGAGTATCATAAGCTACCCAGCATGCCTTGCGGCGGCAATATTATGTGTAGGTATTTATTTATTTATGACGTTATGTAGATTACTTTGTGTCTCACATGTGTTGGTGTGTTTTTTGGAAAAATGCCTGGGTGGACACTTGGCGGGCCGGATGTGGCCCCCGGGCCGTAGTTTGCCCACCCCTGTTTTAGCTCCATCTTACACAAAGCTCTCAGTGCTGTTACACAATACCGGACAAGAGTAAATATGTGGTTGAACGTATAAATATTTTGGATGTCGGATCATGTTTCCCGCTCCCCGGAAATCCAGTACAACATGAAAAGAACACTGTGCGCCTTGCTCAAAAGTCCTGGTCTGCCCTTTGCTCCATATGTACACCGACATGTAATGGGTTCATGATTGGGTCAAAGCCGCTTTTCCGTAAAATTCATTTTTTTTTTTCAGGGTCAAGTCGTTTTTTTTGCGTAATCCTTCTGACAGACACACAGACAACAAAAGCAACAAAGGCGGGTGACAACATGATGAAAATGAAAAATGATGAGAATGTGGACTATACCCCCCCCCCCCCGTTTCATCTACTCTATAAATAGAATTATTAGAAAGAGATGAGTTTCCCCCCGTGCTTACACAACGATATTTACCTCAAAAAACCTCACACAAAATAAAAAAAAAAAAACTAGGAGTACTGCAGTAATCTGGAAACCGGAGTACACAAAGAAAACCCACGGATTCACGGGGAGAACATGCAAACTCCACGCATGGTGGAATTGAACTCTGGGTCTCCTAGCTGTGAGATCTGCGCGCTAAACACTCGTACAATGTGCAGCCCAAGCCAGAACATATAAAATCTCAATCGATTTTCCTCATAAGAAATTATTTCAACACAAAAATATGAATTAAAAAAAACTAAAATTATATTCAAAAAATAAAAATTATTATAATTATATATTATAATTATATAATTATATTATAACTTTAAAAAAAAGAGTGGCCGGTTAGAGCTGTGTACTTCTTCTGCTTGACCTTTAGGTACAGTCAGTACATTTGCTGTAATGTGTCTCCCTTAAACCGGCCCCCACTGCAACATGTGTTAACAAGGAACCTTTTACATGACAGTGTACAGTTTATACAGTATAAAGAAAAACATCCCAAACAAACACACACACACACAATAAAAGGTGATTAATGCATTCCCTGGCCTGAATCGGTCGATAACAGAGCCAAACTGGGGCCCGTGGGCCACATCATGCCCGCCGTGTGTCCACTCAGGCATTTCCAAAAAAAAACACACCAACACATGTGACGCACAAAGTAACCTACATAACGTCATAAATAAATAAATACCTACACATAATATTGCCGCCGCAAGGCATGCTGGGTAGCTTATGATACTCTTTCTCCCAACATTTTGCAGTGTTTGTCGCATTTTTTTCTTGATTGAGGAGGCGTTTACATACTCTTGATATCCAATGTGTTGATTGTTTATATTGTTGTTGTCGCCGGACTACCCAGCATGCCTTGTAGACGTTTTTAGGGGCCAAACTGGGGCCCGTGGGCCACATCATGCCCGCCGTGTGTCCACTCAGGCATTTCCAAAAAACACACCAACACATGTGAGGCACAAAGTAATCTACATAACGTCATAAATAAATAAATACCTACACATAATATTGTCGCCGCAAGGCATGCTGGGTAGCTTATGATACTCTTTCTCCCAACATTTTGCAGTGTTTGTCGCATTTTTTTCTTGATTGAGGAGGCGTTTAAATACTCTTGATATCCAATGTGTTGATTGTTTATATTGTTGTTGTCGCCGGACTACCCAGCATGCCTTGCAGACGTTTTTAGGGGCCAAACTGGGGCCCGTGGGCCACATCATGCCCGCCATGTGTCCACCCAGGCATCTCCAAAAAACCACACCAACACATGTGAGGCACAAAGTAATCTACATAACGTCATAAATAAATAAATACCTACACACAATATTGCCGCCGCAAGGCATGCTGGGTAGCTTATGATACTCTTTCTCCCAACATTTTGCAGTATTTGTCGCATTTTTTCTTAATTGAGGAGGCGTTTACATACTCTTGATATCCAATGTGTTGATAGTTTATATTGTTGTTGTCGCCGGACTACCCAGCATGCCTTGCAGACGTTTTTAGGGGCCAAACTGGGGCCCGTGGGCCACATCATGCCCGCCGTGTGTCCACCCAGGCATTTCCAAAAAACACACCAACACAACCAATGTGAGGCACAAAGTAACCTACATAACGGCATAAATAAATAAATACCTACAGATAATATTGCCGCCGCAAGGCATGCTGGGTAGCTTATGATACTCTTTCTCCCAACATTTTGCAGTGTTTGTCGCATTTTTTTCTTAATTGAGGAGGCGTTTAAATACTCTTGATATCCAATGTGTTGATTGTTTATTGTTGTTGTCGCTGGACTACCCAGCATGCCTTGCAGACGTTTTTAGGGGCCAAACTGGGGCCCGTGGGCCACATCATGCCCGCCGTGTGTCCACTCAGGCATTTCCAAAAAAACACACCAACACATGTGAGGCACAAAGTAATCTACATAAGGTCGTAAATAAATAAATACCTACACATAATATTGCCGCCGCAAGGCATGCTGGGTAGCTTATGATACTCTTTCTCCCAACATTTTGCAGTGTTTGTCGCATTTTTTTCTTAATTGAGGAGGCGTTTAAATACTCTTGATATCCAATGTGTTGATTGTTTATATTGTTGTTGTCGCCGGACTACCCAGCATGCCTTGCAGACGTTTTTAATGAACAGTTTTTGGCCCTGTGAGTCAAAGTTTGTTTTTTTCCATTTTCATCCAACCCAAAATCCTACCAGATGATAACCCCGACTCACCTTGGGGTCGGCCAGAGCGTTGATAACGTTCCCCAGGGCGAGGAGCGAACGGTTGATGTTGGCGCCTTCTCGCAGGCGTTGCCCCCTGGCGTTGGTCGCGCTGGCTCTCTCGGAGCCCGCCAGATCGATGAGGCTCATTTTGGCCACGCACACATTGGGATTGAGGTTGGCCGTTTTCTCCTGCTGTCGTAAATATATCTGGAGATCAACATGGTAACGCTCGTTAGAAGGTCATTTCCTCGTGAAGATACAATTCCGAAAACGACTCTTTTGGGACTGCTCAAATGGGGCTGAACGGAATTACCTGGAACACAGCGTGGGACCGGGAAGAGGTGGCATTCATGTCGGTAGGGTGTTGTGTCCGGTTTTGATTGCCTGAATCCAATGCCTCGAGGATCTGCTCGGCAGATTTTGGCTATGAAGTAAATAAGAAGCCCATGAATGTGTCTGTTTTTGACAGCCTTTCCCTTCTGTCTTCAATATGCCTCACACATTTATTAAGCGACCCAGCATGCCTTGCGGTGGTACCCCCCAATGTGAATAGATGGAATATGAGGGGCAAGTTTATTTTTCTACCAATGTCGAATTTGAACGCAATGTGTTTGTAAATAAAGAACTCGAACTTGAATCGGTGCCGCCGTTTAGGTCCGGTTATTACCTGACGAGTCCTAAAAAAATGACATAAACGGTTGAAATTATGAGCTAAAAGGCCATAATTATGAGATAAAGTCCTAATAATGACATAAACCGTTGAGTCATAATTGAGATAATTTGGTAAAAATGACATAAACAGTTGAAATTATGAGGTAAAAGGCCATAATTATGAGATAAAGTCCTAATAATGACATAAACCGTTGAGTCATAATTGACATAATTTGGTAAAAATTACATAAACAGTTGAAATTATGAGCTAAAAGGCCATAATTATGAGATAAAGTCCTAAAAATGACATAAACGTTGAGTCATAATTGAGATAATTTCCTAAAAATGACATAAACAGTTGAAATTATTAGCTAAAAGGCCATAATTATGAAAAAAGTCCTAATAATGACATAAACCGTTGAGTCATAATTGAGATAATTTCCTAAAAATGACATAAACAGTTGAAATTATGAGCTAAAAGGCCATAATTATGAGATAAAGTCCGAATAATGACATAAACCGTTGAGTTATAATTGAGATAATTTCCTAAAAATGACATAAACAGTTGAAATTATGAGCTAAAAGGCCATAATTATGAGATAAAGTCCGAATAATGACATAAACCGTTGAGTCATAATTGAGATAATTTCCTAAAAATGACATAAACAGTTGAAATTATGAGGTAAAAGGCCATAATTATGAGATAAAGTCCTAATAATGACATAAACCGTTGAGTCATAATTGAGATAATTTGGTAAAAATGACAAACAGTTGAAATTATGAGCTAAAAGGCCATAATTACGAGATAAAGTCCTAATAATGACATAAACCGTTGAGTCATAATTGAGATAATTTCCTAAAAATGACATAAACAGTTGAAATTATGAGCTAAAAGGCCATAATTATGAAAAAAAGTCCTAATAATGACATAAACCGTTGAGTCATAATTGAGATAATTTCCTAAAAATGACAAACAGTTGAAATCATGAGCTAAAAGGCCATAATTATGAAAAAAAGTCCTAATAATGACATAAACCGTTGAGTCATAATTGAGATAATTTCCTAAAAATGACATAAACAGTTGAAATTATGAGGTAAAAGGCCATAATTACGAGATAAAGTCCTAATAATGACATCAACCGTTGAGTCATAATTGAGATAATTTGGTAAAAATTACACAAACAGTTGAAATTATGAGCTAAAAGGCCATAATTATGAAAAAAAGTCCTAATAATGACATAAACCGTTGAGTCATAATTGAGATAATTTCCTAAAAATGACATTAACAGTTGAAATTATGAGCTAAAAGGCCATAATTATGAGATAAAGTCCGAATAATGACATAAACCGTTGAGTCATAATTGACATAATTTCCTAAAAATGACAAACAGTTGAAACTATGAGCTAAAAAGGCCATAATTATGAGATAAAGTCCGAATAATGACATAAACCGTTGAGTCATAATTGAGATAATTTGGTAAAAATGACATAAACAGTTGAAATTATGAGTTAAAAGGCCATAATTATGAGATGAAGTCCTAATAATGACATAAACCGTTGAGTCATAATTGAGATAATTTCCTAAAAATGACATAAACAGCTGAAATTATGAGCTAAAAGGCCATAATTATGAGATAAAGTCCTAATAATGACATAAACCGTTGAGTCATAATTGAGATAATTTGGTAAAAATGACATAAACAGTTGAAATTATGAGCTAAAAGGCCATAATTATGAGATAAAGTCCAAATAATGACATAAACCGTTGAGTCATAATTGAGATAATTTGGTAAAAATGACAAACAGTTGTAATCATGAGCTAAAAGGCCATAATTATGAAAAAAAGTCCTAGTAATGACATAAACCGTTGAGTCATAATTGAGATAATTTCCTAAAAATGACATAAACAGTTGAAATTATGAGCTAAAAGGCCATAATTATGAAAAAAAGTCTGAATAATGACATAAACTGTTGAGTCATAATTGAGATAATTTCCTAAAAATGACATAAACAGTTGAAATTATGAGCTAAAAGGCCATAATTATGAAAAAAAGTCCTAGTAATGACATAAACCGTTGAGTCATAATTGAGATAATTTCCTAAAAATGACAAACAGTTGAAATTATGAGATAAAAAGTCACAGTTATTAGATTAAAATGTGATATTATGAGAAAAGGAAGTCATATTTATCCGATAAAAGGTCAAAATATCGCCGTTTAGGTCCGGTTATTACGTGACGAGTGATATTTGCACTCAAGCTTTCTAGATCTTCCAGATTCTGCACCTCTTCCTGCAGAATTTCAGTTGGCTTCCTGCTTCCCACCCAAAAAAAAGCCCCAAAAACGGTCTGTTTAACTTACTCCCGCCCCCTGGCCCTCCTCGAGTGATACACCCACTCGGCTGTGATTGGTCCCTTGTGTATTACATCGTTTATATTATATCGTTTATGGCAACTATTTATGAAACCACCTGGCACACACTGTAAACCCGAATAAGTTAGCAGAACTAAAAAAAAAATCCATATTTTGCTAGTTATAGAAGCTACATGGTTGCTGCGGTAACGGTGTGGTGACTAACCTGGTGCAGCGTGAGGCCCTGAACCACCACTCCTTTAACGCTGTCCTCTCTCACCGCAAGAGGACCTGCATTTGCCAAGAGGTCTCGGATTTGTTCGTTGTAAACCTGAAATTGCAGTAGAGCAGGGGTGTCCAAACCATGGGCCACAAAGTGAAAATGAAAAAGATGCGAATTTACTACTTTGATGTTCTGTAAAGCATTTTCAGACATGAAAACTAAAAAAAAATAAAAATAAAATACAAATAAGGCATTCAGAAAAGGTAAAGGTGACTATAGGGGTGTTATTTAATGTCTAGCAGGCTTTAATAATGTTCATTCATTTTCTGCCGCTCATCCCGACGAGGGTCGCGGGGGGATGCCGGAGCCTATCCCAACTGTCTTCGGGCGAGAGGCGGGGTACACCCTGGACTGGTGGCCAGCCAATCACATGGCACATATAGACAAACAACCATTCACACTCACATAGTGATATTATGATGTCAACCTGTCACCTTTATAGTTCTGTGGGAAAACACTTAATTACACAAATGCAATGACGATGACAAATGAACTCATGCTGACACAAGCAATATCGGCTCCTACCGGATATATTATACAGGAAATGATCAAATAATTCACCTCAAGATATGACACGGCGACGGCAAACTCCTTCTCCTCTTTGGCGTCATCCATGCGCTTGAAAAGCTCCTTCATTGTGCGGTACATGACCCCGGGTTGCGTTTGCGTACCTAGCATGGTATGCGTTTTACCTGCTCCAGTTGCACCATAAGCAAAAACTAAAAAAAAAAAAAAAAAAAGGGGGGGGGGGATGCAGAGTGGAACATTATATTTACAATATTTTGTAAAGCATGTGAAGCAATAGCTTTAATATTTTAACAAATAATGCATAATTATGAGATAAGAAAATCATGATTATGAGATTAAAAAGGGAAATTATGAGATTAGGAAGTCATGTTCATCAGATAAAAGGTCAAAATATCACATAAAAAGTCATACTTATGAGATAAAAAGTCAAAACTATGAGATAAAAAGTCATAATTATGAGATAATTTCCTAAAAATGACATAAACAGTTTACATTATGACATAAAAAGTCATAGTTATGAGATTTAAAGGTGAAATTATGAGATAAAGAAGTAATATTTATCAGATAAAGGGTTAAAATATCACATAAAAAGTCATACTTATGAGATAAAAAGTCATAATTATGAGATAATTTCTTAAAAATGACATAAACAGTTGACATTATGACATAAAAGGTCGTAGTTATGAGATTAAAAGGTGAAATTATGAGATAAGGAAGTCATATTTATCAAATAAAAGGTCAAAATATCACATAAAAAGTCATACTTATGAGATAAAAGGTCAAAACTATGAGATAAAAGGTCATAATTATGAGATAATTTCCTAAAAATGACATAAACAGTTGACATTATGACATAAAAAGACGTCGTTATGAGATTAAAAGGTGAAATTATGAGATAAAGAAGTAATATTTATCAGATAAAGGGTGAAAATATCACATAAAAAGTCATACTTATTAGATAAAAGGTCATAATTATGAGATAATTTGCTAAAAATGACATAAACAGTTGAAATTATGAGATAAAAAGCCATAGTCATGAGATTAAAATGTGAAATTATGAGATAAGGACGTCATATTTATCAAATAAAAAGTCAAAATATCACATAAAAAGTCATAATTATGAGATAATTTCCTAAAAATGACATAAACAGTTGACATTTTGAGATAAAAAGTCATCGTTATGAGATTTAAAGGTGAAATTATATTATATAAAATTATATTATATATATATTATTATATAATAATTACCAGAACCCGATAATTAGCTGACATCCCTACCTTAGATGGTCATGTATCCCATATATTCATAATTTCTGTGCATTTTTCTGCATTAAAAACTATAAAAAAAATGTTATTTTGGGATTTCTGGAACAAATAAGAAGAATCGATGACGCTACGCTAAAGTGTGTATTAATGAAATTATTACCTGTGCAATTGAATCCATTCATGACGCCATCCAACACTCCTTTCGTGGTATTCTCGAACACGTCATCTTGAGTGGAGCTCTCGCCGAAGACATGATCAAAAACAAACTTCAGGTCTTTGTTGGCCCTCTTGTTGATGTTCCTGTTCCGAACCCTTTGTGACCCAAAGCATGACACGTCCTCTTCTTTTGGGTCGAATATGATCATGTGGTTATCCACGACTTGGACCACGTTCCGAAACTTTTCACACCTCTCGCTGTTGTTGGGCGGCCTCACTCGAACGACCACCTTCACGTGGCTGCAGACGTTACTTGACATTGCGTTTGCTTGTTTGCCCGTGACTGAAGCGTTACTGTTAAAAACAAAAGCAAAACGTAATGACATTTATTGGTTGTAGAAAAAGGACTATGTTAAATGTTAATTTGCATTTTGATGACTTATGTGGAGCATTCTTGTTTACAAATGCGCTCCCATAAATGAATTAAAAATGCATTTTGACAGCAACTTACTGCATGAAGAACGCAGTGTGCGCTTGCTCAGACACACTCAGATTGAATAAAATCACATAAAAATTAATGCATATGAGATAAACGGTCAAAACTATGATATAAAAATCACAATTATGAGAGAAAGTCTTAAAAATGACAAACACTTGAAATTATGAGATAAACGATCATAGTTACGAGATTAAAAAGTGAAATTACGAGATAAGGAATTCATATTTATCAAATAAAATGTCAAAATATCACATAAAAAGTCATACTTATGGGATAAAAGGTCAAAACTAAGAGATAAAAAGGCATAATTATGAGATAACGTCCTAAAAATGACATAAAAAGTTGACATTATGACATAAAAAGTCATCGTTATGTGATTTAAAGGTGAAATTATGAGATAAGGAAGTCATATTTATCAAATAAAAGGTCAAAATATCATAAAAAGTCATACTTATGAGATAAAAGGTCAAAACTATGAGATAAAAAGTCAATTATGAGATAATTTCCTAAAAATGACATAAACAGTTGACATTATGACATAAAAAGTCATAGTTATGAGATTTAAAGGTGAAATTATGAGATAAAGAAGTAATATTTATCAGATAAAGGGTTACAATATCACATAAAAAGTCATACTTATGCGATAAAAGGTCAAAACTATGGGATAAAAAGTCATAATTATGAGATAATTTCCTAAAAATGACGTAAACAGTTGAAATTATGAGATAAAAAGCCATAGTCATGAGATTAAAAGGTGAAATTTTGAGGTAAAAGGTCATAGTTATGAGATTAAAAAGTGAAATTATGAGATAAGGAAGTCATATTTAACCGATAAAAGGTCAAAACTATGAAATAAAAAGTCATAATTATGAGATAAAGTCCTAAAAATGACAAACAGTTGAAATTATGAGATAAAAAGCTCATAGATATGAAATTAAAAGGTGAAATTATGATATAAGGAAGTCATATTTATCCAATAAAAGGTCAAAAATATGAAATAAAAAGTCATAATTATGAAATAATTTCCTAAAAATGACAAACAGTTGACATTATGAGACAAATAGCTCATAGATATGAAATTAAAAGGTGAAATTATGATATAAGGAAGTCATATTTATCCAATAAAAGGTCAAAACTATGAAATAAAAAGTCATAATTATGAGATAAAGTCCTAAAAATGACAAACAGTTGAAATTATTAGCTAAAATGTCAGTTATGAGATTAAAAGGTGAAATTATGACATAAGGAAGTCATATTTATCCGAAATAAAAGGTCAAAATATGACATAAAAAGGTCAAAACTATGAGATAAAAAGTCATAATTATAAGTTTTTAATGAATTAATTTGTGATTTCCAGTCAAAAGTTTTGGGTCAGTTCCTTGTCAACACATTCAAGTACGTAAAGAACAAAGTATACCTCATTCGATCGAAGCTAAGATGTGCCATTTCGTGTCCACCTTTTAATTTTGAGCTGTTTATATGATAATACTGTGGTTAAAAAAACATTTATTGTTTACACGGTCAATGTAAATTGTAAATTATCATATAAAAGACGACGTTTAAATGGGAACGAGAAGCTAATGCCGCAAGCTAGCAGTGACCGAGAAGCTAACTACAAACTGTCAACGTTTACGTTCAACCGCTTACCTTTCGTCTCCGTGGGCACGCCACTTTCATTTCCTCGACGACGCTGCAATATCTCCGAATAAACAACCCGAAGCTCGCATTTCTAAACAAATAAAAGTAAACTATAGTTTTGAATGAAGCTAACGTTGAAAATGACACCGCCAATATTTTTTAAAAACAAGCCTTCTTCCTTATCTGGCTGCTCATTGGGCGGGCTTATGTGACGTAATTACCACGTGACTTGTAGGCGGGGTTTTTAGCTATAAAGCTTCTGACGGTAAGCTACACTTCTTCAGCGTGTTGCTACGCAGAATTAACACTTCCTGTTAACGTTTCGTGAGCCTCAAATATTATTTTATGGCTTTTATTAACTATATTTTATTAACCTGGTGTGCTAAATGTGTGTAAGTGTAAAGGGCCGCTGTAGCAACTATCAAACGGAAGTGATAGCATGAAGCTACATTCGGATCTCCTCGGCCACCGTAGTACACGGAAGCTTCCGGTTCTCCTTTAAAAACATTATTATTGATTTCTGCAATATATATATATATTCATAAACACACCTGATTATAATAATACATGATAATATGGTAATATATGTTAGTATGCTTGCAAAGAAGACAATATGCATGCATTACATTGTTGTAATTGGAAATTACATTAATAGTGCATTAATTTAGATACATTAAACAGTATTCTGTTCATCATTCTTTGCAGCTGCTCTACATGTATCTGTTTAATTGGAGTCCTGCACCACAAACACTCAGATTTCCAATTCATCTTGTTGCCAGGAAACACCTGAAGAACTTTTTTTTTATCATGTGACTCGCTTGGGTGCCTGATGCAGTACTGTGTCATGTAAAAATGATTGATTAGATACTGCATATATGTGCATTGTACAGTTGTTGTGTGTTTTTTTATGTTTATTGGCAACTGCTGATGGTAAATAATTACATCTGGACTCTGCCAATCCTGCTCTTGCTTGGTTGCTTGGCACTGCACTGCACACCCTGCAGATGTGTGCTTACCGGGGAGGGCTCAACCTTCAAAGTTAAAACTGCGGTGGCCTCCGAGTTACAGATTCCACCCCCTGCCAGAAAGATCAAAGCACGGAATTGTCGGATTATCGTGTAAATATTAGTGTGAACACCGTTCCCGTGACCTGGCTTGACTTTTTATGGATAATAACGGTGCGTACATACCTCATTTTGCAAAAAAAAAAGCAATATTTTTAATATTTTAACAAATAATAAACAATTGGAAACGTCTATCGATGCCCGTTTCCGCCACAAAAAATATCCCAAACATAATGCATAATTATGAGATAAGAAAGTCATGATTATGAGATTAAAATTGGAAATTATGAGATTAGGAAGTCATATTTATCAATAAAAGGTCAAAATATCACATAAAAACTCATACTTGTGAGATAAAAGGTCAAAACTATAAGATAAAAAGTCATAATTATGAGATAATTTCCTAAAAATTGACATAAACAGTTGACATTTTGAGATAAAAAGTCATCGTTATGAGATTTAAATGTGAAATTATGAGATAAAGAAGTAATATTTATCAGATAAAAGGTCAAAACTATGAGATAAAATGTCATAATTATGAGATAATTTCCTAAAAATGACATAAACAGTTGATATTTTGACATAAAAAGTGGTCGTTATGAGATTTAAAGGTGAAATTATGAGATAAATAAGTCATATTTATCAAATAAAAGGTCAAAATATCACATAAAAAGTCATACTTATGAGATAAAAGGTCAAAACTATGAGATAAAAAGTCATAATTATGAGATAATTTCCTAAAAATTGACATAAACAGTTGACATTTTGAGATAAAAAGTCATCGTTATGAGATTTAAAGGTGAAATTATGAGATAAGGAAGTCATATTTATCAAATAAAAGGTCAAAATATCACATAAAAAGTCATACTTATGAGATAAAAGGTCAAAATTATGAGACAAAAAGTCATAATTATGAGATAATTTCCTGAAAATTACATAAACAGTTGAAATTATGAGATAAAAAAACATAGTTATGAGATTATAAGCTTATCATGATTATAAACTTCATACACTAAAAAAAATCCAATTTAATTAATCCAAACTTAAAATAATTTGTAACCTCGCTGCCTTAAAATTTTGATTAAATCTAGCAAATTATTTAAGATAATTTCAACTCACAACTAAATTTCTCCAATTTAAAAGATCAAGTTCACGTGGGATTTTTTTTATTAGGTGAAATAAACAAATATTTTTGTTGTATCAACACTAGAACTCAATTAATCTCAACTCACTTTTGATTTAGTCTAACTAATTAACTCAAGTAAATTCAACTCACAAATAAATCAAAATAATTTGTTAACCTGATTTGAAAATGACTTGATTTACATTGTTGATTAGCGGATATATTTTTGCACCGCATGATTTACAGACAGGCATCCGTCGGGCAACTACGTGTTGCCGTAGGACCCAGCAACACACACAGTCTCGGTTTCATAACAAGGGCACGTTTTCAACTTTTAATTAGCCTCTAATTATAAGGCTTCGTTGAAATACTGCCACCTGTATTGAAACACGCAACAAGAACGTCAAGTAAAAAATTAGCTTGCTTTTTACACCATACATAAACCTTCACATTTCATTGGGTGATCGCTCGGCATAACAGTTTAAGTCACGGTGTCACAACAAAAAAAAAAATCCCAAAAAAACATCCCATACCAACGCAACAGACGAATAAAAACACTCTCATTAGTTGAGCAGAACAAGAATGAACAACTATGCAAACTTTAACGACAAAGTGACTAACTATTTACATCGACGGTGCCGCAAAGCACGCTGGGAACCAGGAAGTGCTCCCAAATATAATTTAGTCTGTGGGTGTGAAAACCAGGAATGCTGCTGAATGCTTCATTTTTAAAAGTGTTTTGCACATAATTGAATATTTACTGCTTTTAAAATTGATAATGCCGTTTAAATGTGTGTTTAACAAAGCTGAATCCTACTGTGTTTACATTTAGATTATACATTTGGAATATTTGTTATCATTGTCATTTTTTCATATGAATTTGAGGGAGCAAAAGCAGTATCGGCCACAAATATCAAGCAAAAAAATCAGTATCGGCATCAACATATCGGTCGATCCCAAGTCCTAATTATGAGATAAGAAGTTGAAATGTGTTTTAAAAAATAAAAAAATAAAAAAATAAAAAATAAAAAAATAAAGAATTTAAAAATTTAAAAATTTAAAAATTTAAAAATTTAAAAATTTAAAAATTTAAAAATTTAAAAATTTAAAAATTTAAAAATTTAAAAATTTAAAAATTTAAAAATTTAAAAATTTAAAAATTTAAAAATTTTTTAAAACACATTTCAACTTCTTATCTCATAATTAGGACTTGGGATCGACCGATATGTTTTTTTTTCGGCCGATGCCGATACTGATTTTTTTGCTTGATATTTGTGGCCGATACTGCTTTTGCTCCCTCAATTTATATGAAAAAATGACCATGATAACAAATATTCCGGGTCTCAAGTTTTTATCATTTTTAATCGTTTTAATCGTTTCTATCGTTTTTATTGTTTTTATCGTTTTTATCGTTTTTATCGTTTTTATCGTTTTTTTCATTTCAAAATTTTAAAATTTAAAAAATTTTGAAATGTGAAAATGTAAAAAAAAAAAAAATTAAACTGTATTATGGAAAGCAGGAAGTGAACAAATGTAACAGTTACTGATTCTTCCTACTCCTTTTGGACATGTGGAACTGTGAACTGATTATGTGATGCATTCAATTGCAATCTGATGCATGTTCAAATCAAATAAAACCATTACCATTACCAAAAGTCATAATAATGACAAACTCTGAAATGAAAGATCAAAATTATGAGATAAAAAGTCAAAATAATGAGATATGAGGCTTATTTTATCTGATTATATTGAGTAATACGAACAGAAAGGTGCCTGTAGGGGTGTTAGTCCATGTCTAGAAGGCTCTAATAATGTTAAAAAGAGTATAAGATTGTAAACACTTTTTTTTTTTTTTTTACTTTTTTTTCTTCTCCGCAGGTCAAATCAAGCCTGATGTTCTTCCATCTTCCCGCTCGCTCCAGCCGATTGTTCCAGAAAAATAAAAATCTGGCTTCTCGAGCATTGTGGCAATTATGGAATTCCAATTTTCACTCTCGGAGAGACCTATGTGTCTTTTCTGGTCCTGGTGGTGGTCTGTACAAACCGGATGAAGCGTCGTCTGTTTCCTCTGACAAACCTCCTCACGTGCCTGTCATGCTGAAGGAGGTGCTTCATTACCTGGACATCAAACCAGGCCAGGTAAGTTTATTTTGCTGTTATATTTTTATCCCTTGCTTTCAATGAGTGCAGAAGAAATCATGTGTAGCATGTACGGAGAACGTGTGAAGGAATTGTGTAATATGTGTGAAAGACTTCACACCGGGGGTGTCCAAACTTTTTCCAACAAGGGCCACATAGTGAAAAATGAAACCAACACATGTTGATATGCTAAGATACGTTATTTCAAGAAAAAACGCATATTATATGTAAAATTCAGTTTCAGGAAATTCAGTTTTTGTAATGGTAATGGTAATGGTTTAATTTCATTTGAACATGCATCAGATTACAATTGAATGCATCACATAATCAGTTCACAGTTCCACATGTCCAAAAAGGAGTAGGAAGAAGCAAAGCTTATTAAATCCTACCCCTCCATCTGGTACTTTTACAATCAGTAATTGTTACATTTGTTCACTTCCTGCTTTTCTAATATAATTTATTTTTTTTGTTTTTTGTTTTTTTATTTTGTATTTTGTATTTTGTATTTTTTATTTTTTATTTTTTATTTTGTATTTTGTATTTTGTATTTTGTATTTTGTATTTTGTATTTTGTATTTTGTATTTTTTATTTTTTATTTTTTATTTTTTATTTTTTATTTTTTATTTTTTATTTTTTATTTTTTATTTTTTATTTTTTATTTTTTATTTTTTTATTTTTTATTTTTTATTTTTTTACTTTTTTATTTTTTATTTTATACGACTTCATTCTTATTTAATTTTATTATAACATTCCCCAACCTACTTTTCCAAAACTTTATTTGTGATTTCATTCTTTTTCCACTTTTCGTGGGGTTCGGCAGTCCTCCTGAAGTCTTCGGGAATGCTTGGCAGTGAGACCAATCACAGCAGAGTAGTTGGAATAAATTAAAACAGGCGTTTTTTTTTATATCCAAGTGAATACAACTAGAATAGGTGCAGATTTCGGAAGATCTAGAAAGCCTTCTGTGCTGGTAATTGTGTGTCGCTGGGGGCGGGGGGGTCTTTTAGTGTTTTTATTCACGCTTTCCATTTATACCATTGTTTTCGGAAAAGTCATTCGGAAAGATTCCAGATGGAATAAATTAAAACAGTTTTTGATATCCATGGGAATATAACTAGAATAGGTGCAGATTCTGGAAGATCTACAAAGCCTTCAGTGCTGGTAATTGTGTGTCACTGTGGGGCGGGGGGGTCTCTTAGTGTCTTTATTCACACTTTCCATTTATACCATTGTTTTCGGAAAAGTCATTCGGAAAGATTCCATGTGGAATAAATTAAAACAGGCCGTTTTTGTTATCCAAGGCAACACAACTAGAATAGGTGCAGATTCTGGAAGATCTAGAAAGCCTTCTGTCCTGGTTGCGGGGGGGGGGGGCTCTTAGTGTTTTTATTCATGCTTTCCATGTATACCATTGTTTTCGGAAAAGTCATTCCGAAAGATTCCATTCGGAAAAAGGAAAAACTCCTCATGTAAATGTGGCTATTGTTAAATGAATCATAGCTGACATCAAAACTGCCAATTGTTGATATTGTATTTCATTATTATTATTATTATTATTATTATATTTAATTAATTAATTACTTTTTTATTTTTATTTATTCATGTATTTATTTTAAAATTTATTTATTTATTTTTAAAATTTATTTATTTATTTTTAAAATTTATTTATTTATTTTTTACATTTATTTTTGTATTATTATTATTATTAAGGGTGGTGATATATTTGCTTTTATTCAACGTATGTATAATTAGGACAGATGGGCATGAGTCAAAAAGCCTTCTGGTGTGGCACAACACAGGAGGGGGAAGTGCTGCCCCCCCCCCCTCCATTTAATGCATGGTCAAGACAGGTGGGGGCCACGGGTCAACGAGTTAGTCAGGAACGGCGGCACCGTAAAAAAAAAAAGCTGTTTGGCACGACACAGGGTGCCGCGTCGCTCCTTGCCTGAACTTTAGCACCTCTAAACTCCTCCGCTGTCCGCCCATTTGCCAACTGTCCCGCGACAGTTTGCCAATCAGATGCTATTAAAGCGGTCTGATAAGATTTTTTTTTGGTTTTTTTTCCCGCACAGTACATGCTGTACGCTTCACTTTATTTGACGCTCTGTGAAAAAAAAAAAAAAACGGCTACATTCGGAACTGCTGCTTCACCACAGATGTCGCTTCGTTTGTTGACGCACGGGCGAGGTAATGTCGCAGTTGCATTCTAGAACAAGTGATGGAGGAGGATGGAGTCGGGGGGGGGGTGTCACGTCGTCACGTGTCATGTTGTTACATCGCATTAACGACGGAGAAGTCTGAGTACTGACGTAACCTTTCAAATATACAGTACTAGTATGTACCATGGGTGTCAGTGATTGATTTCAATGCAACAACAATGAAGTAATGACACTGTGATACAATGTAAAGTAGTCAGTGTACAGCCTCATAGTACCTCCACACACAACCTTTAATGGGTAAAGTTACTACAGTAATCCCTTGCCTTGAGCGGCTAATGGTAATGGTATTGGTAACGGTAACGGTAATGGTAATGCTAATGCTAATGCTAATGCTAATGCTAATGCTAATGGTTTAATTTCATTTGAACATGCATCAGATTACAATTGAATGCATCACATAATCAGTTGACATTTCCACGGTACTTTTACAATCAGTAACTGTTACATTTGTTCACTTCCTGCTTTTCTCATATTTTTTATTTATTTATTTAATTTAAATTATACTGTATTTAATTTTTTTTATTGTACCGTATTTAATTTTTTTTAATTATCCAGTATTTAATATTTTTAAATATACTGTATTTTGATTTTTTTATTATACTGTATTAATTTTTTTAATTATACTGGATTTAATATTTTTATTATAGTGTATTTTGATTTTTTTATTATACTGTATTATTTTTTTAATTATAATGTATTAAAATTTTGTGCTGGAGCCTATCCCAGCTGTCTTTGGGCGAGAGGCGGGGTACACCCTGAACTGGCCGCCAGCCAATCACAGGGCACATAAAGACAAACAACCATTCACACTCACATTCATACCTATGGACAATTTGGAGTCGCGAATAAAAAAAAAAGCAAATAGCAACTTTATTTTATTTATTTTATTTATTTTATTTATTTTATTTATTTTATTTATTTTATTTATTTTATTTATTTTATTTATTTTGTTTATTTTGTTTATTTTGTTTATTTTATTTATTTTATTAGGGAGAACATGCAAACTCCACACAGAGACGCCTGAGTGGGGAATCGAACTCGAGTCTCTTAGCTGTGAGGCCTGGGTGTTAACCACTTGTACGCCATGCAGCCCTCTCCACATAAAAACGGACGTCCGGTTGTGGTCCATAAATACAGTCCACACAATGGACCAAATATTTTGGTGTCCCACAAGGTTCTGTCCTGGAACCATGTTTTTTTTTAAAGCAGCTCGGAAATTCACTTATGGAAATTGGAATACCCGGAGATGCAAATACCAATTTTATTGAGTAATTTTATTTTATTTTATTTTATTTTATTTTATTTTATTTTATTTTATTTTATTTTATTTTATTTTATTTTATTTATTTTTTAATAAAAATTTCCATTTTATTTTATTGGGGAGAACATGCAAACTCCACACAGAGATGCCCTGGGGGGGGGAATCAAACTCGGGTTTCTTAGCTGCGAGGCCTGGGTGCTAACCACTCATCCACCGTGCAGCCCGGAAATTCCCTCATGAACCTAATAAAGTTACCAGTTAAGCGTACTCTTCTAAGTAATCCATAAATAAGTCAAGATGCAGTAAGTAGTAAACTGAGGCACGAACTATATCTCAAGTCCAAGTACAAGAAGTACTTTTTTTTTTATTTTTTTTTAGCAAGATCAGCAAGAGGCGTGAGTCACCATCTGTTCTAAAGCAGACAAATGTTTTTTTTTTTACTTTAAAAAACACATTTTATTATACATTTTTAAAGCATTTAATGGGTTTAACATAGTTGGACTTCATGCTCACATTTGATTCCATTTACAAGTAAATATTTATGACCTTCATCTTTCATATTTGTTGTGCAGGATGCACTTCAAACATGTCGTTTGTCACGATGTTGCCATTTCTTGCAGGTTGTGTGTATTTTGAGCCAAAACCAAACAGCACGGCCCCATGGGATGGAGTTTTTTTTGAGCTCTCTGGGATTTTTTATTTTCATTGTGTAGAAAGTGTTGACTGCTTCTGAAAAGAGGGCATATGAAGCCGACCGCAAAAGCTTCAGATGCAGCGTAATTCACTAAAAGGATCAAGGATGTCAGGGATCTATCGGTCTTAGTCTGCATATTATTTATAGATTTATTTATATTTATATTATTATTATTTATATTTATTATTTTATTTTGCTCCGGGAGAACATGCAAACTGCAACATGCAAATACCAATTTTATTGAGTAATTTTATTTTTTTTAATTTTATTTATTTATTATTTGATTTTATTTATTTATTTTATTTATTATTTTTGTAAATAAAATTTTTAATTTTATTTTATTGGGGAGAACATGCGATGCCTGAGGGGGGAATCAAACTCGGATATCTTAGCTGTGAGGCCTGGGTGCTAACCACTCCCACGCCCTCTCGTGGTCCATAAATACAGTCCACACAACGCACCAAATATTTTGGTGTCCCACAAGGTTCCGTCCTGGAACCGTTTTTTTTTTTTTTTTTTTCAAGCAGCCCGGAAATTCACTTATGGAAATCGGAATACCCGGAGAAAACTCCCCTGCTCGGAGAGAACATGCAAACTACAACATGCAAATACCAATTTTATTGAGTAATTTTATTTTTTTGTATTTTATTTATTTATTATTTTATTTTATTTATTTATTTTATTTATGATTTTTTAAATAAAATGTTTAATTTTATTTTATTGGGGAGAGCATGCAAACTCCACACAGAGATGCCTGAGGGGGGAATCGAACTTATTTTCACACATTTATTTATTACATTAAAAAAATAAATTTTTTAATAAAATGTAAAATTTTCTTTTATTGGGGAGAACATGCGATGCCTGAGGGGGGAATCGAACTCGGATATCTTAGCTGTGAGGCCTGGGTGCTAACCACCCCTACGCCCTCTCCACAAAAAACGGACGTCCGGTTGTGGTTCATAAATACAGTCCACACAACGCACCAAATTGTTTGGTGTCCCACAAGGTTCCGTCCTGGAACCATTTTTTTTTTTCAAGCAGCCCGGAAATTCACTTATGGAAATCGGAATACCCGGAGAAAACTCCCGTGCTCGGAGAGAACATGCAAACTGCAACATGCAAATACCAATTTTATTGAGTAATTTATTTATTTATTTATTTATTTTATTTTATTTTATTTTATTTTATTTTATTTTATTTTATTTTATTTTATTTTATTTTATTTTATTATTTTTTTAAATAAAATTTTTAGTTTTATTTTCTGGTAAAAATAAAAATAAAGTAGAGTAAAAAAAACTGAGTAAACAATACATTAAAATACAATATCCATACATTCATTCAGAGCTATAAACAATGCTATTATTATTATTAATAATAATAATACATTTTATTTGTATAGCGCTTTTAAAGTACTCAAAGATGCTTTACAGTAAAAGAAGAGCAGTGAAAGAAGATGCTCGTGAATAATGAATCATTGGAATCAAACACTCCATCTAGGGATGCCAGGGCTGATTGACAGCCAGATATTAGGTCTTGGTCGGGTAAAGTTGGGTGCGAGGTCATTCTTGGTTCTCCTTGGAACGTTACTTTTGGGATAGCGGGGAGGGGGGGTGGGTGGTGTGACGGCAGTTTGGGACTTCATTCATTCATTCATTTTCTACTGCTACCGCTTATTAATTGAAATTGAAATTAACTGAAATAAATTGTATTTAAAAACAACATTAAATTATAAAAAATAATAGAAATAAAATAATTACAAAATATAAAATTCATTGAAATATTTTGATGAATTTTTTTAAACTATTCATTCATTCATTCATTTTCTACCTCTTATTAATTGAAATTGAAATTAATTGAAATAAATTGTATTTAAAAATAACATTAAATTATAAAAAAATAATTGAAATAAAATAATTACAAAATATAAAATTCATTGAAATATTTTGATGAATTTTTTTTAACTATTCATTCATTCATTCATTCATTCATTTTCTACCCCTTATTAATTGAAATTGAAATTAATTGAAATAAATTGTATTTAAAAATAACATTAAATTATAAAAAATAATTGAAATAAAATAATTACAAAATATAAAATTCATTGAAATATTTTGATGATTTTTTTTTTTTAAGTGGTGGTCATCCAACCTCGTCTATCCGAGGAGATGCACTCATTGTCGGACACACTTTGTCAGAGGCGCCGCTGGTGTCGTGGAGCTCAGGAGTCGGACACGAGGACTGCGTGTTTACTAACTGTACACAATCTTGGCACGACATTGAAATTAAAAATGCGGCCGTTAATTAACATTAAACGTTTTTTTTACGGGACAACTATAATTTTAATATTTAATGTATATTTTTTATTTTATTTTCACACATTCATTTATTAAATAAAAAAAATCCACCATTTTTTTAAATTTAAAAAATTTAAAAAATTAAAAAAAAATGTTTGTCATTTTAGTCTTTTTAAATGTAGATTTAGTCTTTATTTATTTTTATATATGTATATATTTATTTATAGAAATCCAGTAAATATTTTTTGTTTGTTTTTAAATGGCCTATGTCATATGGTGGTCATCCAACCTCGTCTATCCGAGGAGATGCACTCATTGTCGGACACACTTTGTCAGAGGCGCCGCTGGTGTCGTGGAGCTCAGGAGTCGGACACGAGGACTGCGTGTTTACTAACTGTACACAATCTTGGCACGACATTGAAATTAAAAATGCGGCCGTTAATTAACATTAAACGTTTTTTTTACGGGACAACTATAATTTTAATATTTAATGTATATTTTTTATTTTATTTTCACACATTCATTTATTAAATAAAAAAAATCCACCATTTTTTTAAATTTAAAAAATTTAAAAAATTAAAAAAAAATGTTTGTCATTTTAGTCTTTTTAAATGTAGATTTAGTCTTTATTTATTTTTATATATGTATATATTTATTTATAGAAATCCAGTAAATATTTTTTGTTTGTTTTTAAATGGCCTATGTCATATGGTGGTCATCCAACCTCGTCTATCCGAGGAGAAGCACTCATTGTCGGACACACTTTGTCAGAGGCGCCGCTGGTGTTGTGGAGCTCAGGAGTCAGACATGAGGACTGCGTGTTTACTAACTGTACACAATCTTGGCACGACATTGAAATTAAAAATGCGGTTGTTAATTAACATTTAATGTTTTTTTGCGGGACAACTATAATTTTATTATTTAATGTAGAATTTTTTATTTTATTTTCACACATTTATTTATTAAATAAAAAAAAGTCCACAATTTTTTTTTATTTAAAATTTTTTAAAATGAAAAAAAAATTGTTTGTCATTTTAGTCTTTTTTAATGTAGATTTAGTCTTTATTTATTTTTATATATGTATATATTTATTTATAGAAATCCAGTAAATATTTTTTGTTTGTTTTTAAAAGGCCTATGTCATTGTCGGACACACTTTGTCAGCGGCGCCGCTGGTGTCGTGGAGCTCAGGAGTCGGACATGAGGACTG
Source organism: Doryrhamphus excisus (assembly GCF_030265055.1). NCBI lineage: Eukaryota > Metazoa > Chordata > Actinopteri > Syngnathiformes > Syngnathidae > Doryrhamphus > Doryrhamphus excisus. The sequence continues at coordinate 1,500,478 of NC_080472.1, read as the reverse complement.
CGTGTTTACTAACTGTACACAATCTTGGCACGACATTGAAATTAAAAATGCGGTCGTTAATTAACATTTAACGTTTTTTTGCGGGACAAACCCCCCCCCACGTTGTTCTTTTAAGATCGGAAATGATACAAAAGCCCAATCAATACTTGGATCTTGAATGTCCTTATACAAAAAAACAAAATCTGCTAACTGAATTTGTGGTATTACTGTAGGCTTTATTGCAATATTTACAGTTGTTCCTGTTATGAGAGTGTGGGTATGCTAATCAGATCCATACCCTGTGGACTGCTGTATTGGGATGACTCATTCCTGCAACACATGCTCCTCTGGTGTGTGGAAGGTCCACCTGCATTATCTTTGGGCTATACTGTATTCCTGACGTACTTAGAAATAGCAGATTTTTACTCCTCATGACATAATACTTCCATAAATCCCTCTAGAATGCAATTGGTATATGTCATTTATGTTGAAATATGACATAGGCTATTTAAAAACAAACAAAAAATATTTACTGGATTTATATAAATAAATATATACATATATAAAATAAATCAATACTAAATCTACATTAAAAAAGAATAAAATGACAAACATTTTTTAAAAAATTTTAAATTTAAAAAAGTGGTGGATTTTTTTTTAAATTGAATAAATAAATATGTGCAAAATAAAATAAAAAAATATACATTAAATAATAAAATTATAGATTATAGACTAAATTGATATATAAAAAAGACTTAAACTAAAATGAAATTTTTTTTTAAATCACTTAAGTAAATGTGTGAAAATAACATTTAAAATGATTTAAATTACTGCTAATAAAAATAAATATTTGCTGGATTTGTATAAATAAATATATACATATATATAAATAAATACAGACTAAATCTACAGTTAAAAAAGACTAAAATGACAAACAAAATTATTACTTTTTTTATTTTAACATTTTTTAATTTAAAAAAGTGGTGGATTTTTTTTTAATTTAATAAATAAATGTGTGAAAATAAAATAAAAAATTATACATTAAATAATAAAATTATAGATTATAGACTAAATCGATATATAAAAAAGACTTGAACTAAAATGTTTTTTTTTTTAAACCACTTAAGTAAATGTGTGAAAATAACATTTAAAATGATTTAAATTACTGCTAATAAAAATAAATATTTGCTGGATTTGTATAAATAAATATATACATATATATAAATAAATACAGACTAAATCTACAGTTAAAAAAGACTAAAATGACAAACAAAATTATTAATTTTTTTTAAATGTTTAACATTTTTTAATTTAAAAAAGTGGTGGATTTTTTTATATTTAATAAATAAATGTGTGAAAATAAAATAAAAAATTAGATTATAGACTAAATCGATATATAAAAAAAGACTTAAACTAAAATGATTTTTTTAATCACTTAAGTAAATGTGTGAAAATAAAATTCAAAATGATTTAAATTACTGCTAATAAGTAAAATAATAATAATAATTTTTATTTTATTTTATTTTATTTTATTTTATTTTATTTTATTTTATTTTATTTTATTTTATTTTATTTTATTTTATTTTATTTTATTTTATTTTATTTTATTATTATTATTATTATCATTATTATTATTAACAATAATAATAATAATAGCCTTGTTTTGAGCTCCCAATGAATGTATGAATATTGTATTTTAATGTATCGTTTACTCTGTTTTTTTACTCAACTTTAGTTTTTTTTTTCTTTACTGTAAAGCATCTTTGAGTACTTTAAAAAGCGCTATTATTATTATTATTATATACTAAACTCTTTACTCAACTTTTTATTTAATTTTTCTTCACTGTAAAGCGTCTTTGAGTACTTTAAAAAGCGCTACACAAATAAAATGTATTATTATTATTATATTAATAATAATAGTAGCCTTGTTTTTAGCTCTGAATGAACGTATGGGTATTGTATTTTAATTTATTTACTCTGTTTTTTTACTCAACTCTAATTTTATTTCTTTTTTCTTTTGTTTGACTCGAGTCTCTTAGCTGTGAGATCTGCTTGCTAACCACTCGACCACCGTGCAGCCTGGTTAAAGGCCATTCCATTCCATAAAACTACTGATTTTTTCCATTTAAGCTGCTTTTTAGACTGTACCACTTGTCACAAACACCAATCAACTTCTGAAGATGCCTTTTATTGTAGCCAGCCTCAGGCAGTAATCACCTGGATCAATTACCACAGCAAAGAAACGCCCCCTTGAACAGATTTGGACAGATTTATGATCAATATTTGAGCGAAACGGGCCCAACTCCTGACAGATGGGAGTCTTGTTGACGTGTGAAATGTAGTAAACAACTCGGCCAAAGACAAGAATACACGCAATAATAATAATAATAATAATAATAATAATAATAATAATAATAATAATAATAATAATAATAATAATAATAATAATAATAATAATAATAATAAAAAGTATCATTGCTAAAGCATTATTAGACAAAGCCTTGTAAAAGCGTGAGGCGGTGACCTTATCCGTGTTAGCAACACAATCTGTATTCGCTGCCGTTATTCTCAGCTCCAGCGCTCCCACTCGTTGCTGACTCTGACTAATTTTGGAGGGGAGAGCATGTCTGCTTGACATTACATGACACCGTTCACCATGTTTCCTTATTTCCTCGCCCTTGTTTCCTTGTGTCCACGGCCACACTTAGCGCTGTCTTTACTAGCTGCTTTCTGTTGTTAAATATGCGGTACGGCACACAATGTTTGGTACGCTGCGTATTTGCTACCTAAAAAAAAAAAAAACATCAAATATCTGCAGTAATTTTAAGTCTAAATATTACAAGAAAATGGTTTATTTTACAAGCATTCATTTTTTTAAATTTTATTTTTATGTAAAATAAATATTATATATCATATATATAATAAATAAAATCTATAATTTTACAAAAATAAATAAATAAAAATATTAGGAGAAAAAAGTCATTTTTTACAACAATAATAAGCATAATAATAATAATAATAATAATAATAATAATAATAATAATAATAATAATAATAATAATAATAATAATACAAAAAATTAGTAGCATCGAGTTGAAATATTAAGAAAAACATAAAATATATTATATATGTTGTGGGAAACTGAAGTTGTATTTTTTTGGGAAAATTAGCTTGGGAAATAAAATAAAAATTCTATATACTTTACCATTATTAAAGCCCTTTAGACTCAAACTAACACCCCTAAAGTTATCTTTACACTCATTTTATCTCATATTGAATGGGAGGAGTTGTTGTGAACGAATATTTGAATCTATAATTTTACAAGAATAAAGTAAAAAAAAATATTTGGAGAAAAAAAAATCAAATTTTTACAACAATAAACTTGTATAATATAATGACAAATTTGTATATGTATATAATATTTATATATAGAATAATATAAATTTGTTATAAAATGTAAAAATCTATTTAGTTATAATATTCTACATACAATCTTTACCATGATTAGAGCCCTTTAGACACAAACTAACACCCCTATAGTTAGCCATGAACTTACCACTTCCACACTAATTTTACAAGAATAAAGTAAAAAAAAAACATTTGGAGAAAAAAAGTCACATTTTTACAACAATAAACTTGTAATATAATGACAAATTTTTGTTGTATTTTTAATTTAATTTAATTTAATTTTTTAAAAATTGACTTTTTTCTCCAAATTTTTTTTTTACTTTATTCTTGTAAAATTAGTGTGGAAGTGGTAAGTTCATGGCTAACTATAGGGGTGTTAGTTTGTGTTAAATTAAATTAAATTAAATTAAATTAAATTAAATTAAATTAAATTAAATTAAATTAAATTAAATTAAAGAATAATATAAAATTTGTTATAAAAGTTATAAATCTATTTAGTTATAATATTCTACATACAATCTTTACCATGATTAGAGCCCTTTAGACACAAACCAACACCCCTAAAGTTTAGCCACGAACTTACCACTTCCACACTGAATGGGAGGAGTCGCAATTATGTAACATTACTGCCACCTAGTGGCCAAAATGCTACATATACTTTTGTCTTTTGATATTTCATGGACTAATAAATACTCCAGTAAACCACAAATCAGCGAACATTTATTAAATATGATTCCATTATTTCATACTGAAAGCATGAAAATATTCATAAAGTGTTTGCAAGTCAGTCCTTCCGCCCACCCCCCGTTTTCCCTCAAGCCACCCCTCACCCCCAGCCCCCATCTTGTCCCTTTTTATTCCATACTGTATTGTCAATGTAGTCTTCAAACTACTGGGAGCATCTTCCGAAATGCCTCCAGATTTTTCTCCCCCCCCTCCTATTAGCATCCTTTTCCACCACAGGACCTTCATTTAGCTGGACCCGTCCGCCCCCCCGCCCCCCCCCCCCCACGCTAATGGACTTGGCCCTGTTCTTCTTTTGTCTCCTTTTAGTGGCGTGGAATTCACCTTCAGGAGAAAAAAAGCCTGATGCTTCTTTACATTTTGTGAATATACTTACATGATTCCACCCCCCCACCCCTACACCCCCCCCACCCCCAACACTCTTTATATAGTTTGCATTGTTTACATGTCACACCGCATTGATGGCGGTGTCACACTTAAAATAAATCTTCCAATGAAGCATGTAATCATTTTGAATGGATGCACTGCATCATATTTGACCTTATTCCTTATTTTCTCTTCAATTAAGTCGTTATGCTTTTGGGTCGTTAGGATTTTTGTTGCAGTCAATGGACTTTTCTTTTTTTTTTTTAAATATTTCTCTGTATGAATGCTGTATGAAACACATACGTGATCATTTCACCACAGGAATGATGTCATGTTACACACAGTATCAGCTGATATCAGTATCGGAAATTGAGAGTATTGTTATATTGTTATTATATTTTTTGTCTTTTAAATTTTTCATTTATTTATTTTTATTAGCAGTAATTTAAATAATTTTTGATTTTATTTTCACAAATTGACTTAAGTGATTTAAGTTTAGTCTTTTTTTATATGGATTTAGTCTATAATCTATAATTTTATTATTTAATGTATAATTTTTTATTTTATTTTCACACATTTACTTAAGTGATTTGAAAATTTTTTTTTTTCATTTTAGTTTAAGTCTTTTTTATATCGATTTAGTCTATAATCTATAATTTTATTATTTAATGTATAATTTTTATTTTATTTTCACACATTTACTTAAGTGATTTAAAAAAAATAAAAAATGTTCATTTTAGTTCAAGTCTTTTTTATATTGATTTAGTCTATAATCTATAATTTTATTAATTAATGTATAATTTTTTATTTTATTTTCACACATTTACTTAAGTGATTTAAAAAAAATCATTTTAGTTTAAGTCTTTTTTATATCGATTTAGTCTATAATCTATAATTTTATTATTTAATGTATCATTTTTTATTTTATTTTCACACATTTACTTAAATGATTTAAAAATTTAAAAAAAATCATTTTAGTTGAAGTCTTTTTTATATCGATTTAGTTTATAATCTATAATTTTATTATTTAATGTATAATTTTTTTATTTTATTTTCACACATTTATTTATTAAATAAAAAAAATTCCACCACTTTTTTAAATTAAAAAAATTTTAAAAATAAAAAATGTCATAATTTTATTTGTCATTTTAGTCTTTTTTAAAATGTAGATTTAGTCTGTATTTATTTATTTTGTCATATTATGATGTTTTTTCTTGGAAAATTTGTATTTTTTTTGTAAAATTACTGTAAATTTTTCAATTTTTTATTGTTTTATTTTATTTTTTTTAAATAGCTGTAACTACTAAATATTTTTTCTCAGTTTTCAAAAATCAAATATTTCTAAAGTATTTCTAAATATTTTGTCATAATATTATGATGTTTTTTCTTGGAAAATTAGTATTTTTTTTGTAAAATTACTATTAATTTTTCCATTTTTATTGTTTTATTTGTTAGTTGTTTTTTTTTTAAATAGCTGTAACTACCAAATATTTTCAAAAATCAAATATTCCTAAGTACATCAGGAATCCAGTATAGCCCAAAGAGTAATACGATATGCAAATATCGCACCGTCGGCAAATTGTGTCTCAGCATGAACTTTTGTATACCAGAGGAAGAAATGCAAACCGGTTAGCTTAAACTGTTGCCATGGCAACGGACGCGACAAGAAAAGCGATCCTGCACCCGCGTCTCTGTCTCCCTAATGGTCTGGTCTGTTTGGTGTAACAAGATCTGTAAAAACTAGATCCCTCGCTGTAACTGACCTGGGCTTTGGGAGTCACAGGTAGGATTTAGGTGAGTACTCTGGCTTCTCTCAGGTTCCCGCGCCCCCTTTTTTCTTAATGAATTCAGACCTGAGACCAGTTTTTTTTTTTTTCATAACCGTGTTTGCAAAATTTTCCACTGAATTCCTTTAATTTTTTATTTTTATTTTGTATTTTTACTACATAACATAACCAAGCAAAAGCCCATAATGCATTGGGGTTCAGTATCGCTTATTAAAAATGCCTTGCTAAAGTGTCACACTGCACTACTGGCTTTACTCCTAACTCTCCTGTTCCCTCTGCTGGGAAAGGCAGATATTGCACGCAAGTTTTTTTTTTTAATAGAAAAAAATAGATATAGTATTATAGTATTATATTTTAATAGATATAGTAGTATAATAGTTATAATAGTTTTCTATGACAAATAACCGTTCATATTATCATTTATGTACGACAACGCATATACAAACGATTTTCAAGCGAAGGTAACATCGTAAAAAAAGCATTTTTAGAGAGTAGCCTGCTGAGTATATTGAATAAACGCCACTTTTGTTGCTTGCTATATATACGTATACGGTATATTTTCATCCATTGTGATCCCCGGAAATGTGTTTTCCTTCACCCTTTCAATGTCTACACCGGGGGTCTCAAACACGCGGCCCGCGGGCCAAATGTGGCCCGCCGGACACCAGTTTGAGGCCGCCTTGATATGAAAATTTAATGTTAAAGTTTGATATGGATGCTGTATGGTATCATGTACCCGGAAAAAATTATTACGTTTTTATTAATGTCCATGTTAAAGGTTAAATAACTGTTAATAGTTATCCTCCCTATCCGTGTGGAAGTGGTAAGTTTTTTGGCTATTTAAGTTGAAAGGAAATAACTTGGAGGTTACCGTTTAGGTCGCTAGCTCTGGAGTTTGCGAGTTAGCATGTGTCTCAAGACCCTGCAGTTGCAAATCAGACGATATTTCCAATCTAATCACTAATCAAACACCAAAATAGTAATTAATTACTTAATTAATTAATCGTTGCCTCGCCACTGATACGCGTTTAAGTCCTGAATTTTAAAATGTCAAATATTTCGGAACCCTGAACACATCATCTCTCTGGGGACCAAAATGGCTGTAATTATTGTAATTAGGTATGGAATTGGAATATGATGACTTTATTTCTGTAATATTTTATCTTTATTGTCATAATATTACAATTTTTTTCTACAACTTTTTTTTTTCTTCAACTATTTTTCATTCATTAATCATTGTTCAACTTTATATGTTACTAAAATTATGTTACTTTCCGTCATAATATTATGATGGTTTTTTTTGGAAAATTTGTATTCTTTTTGTAAAATTACTGTTTAAATTTTTATTGTTTTATTTTTATTTATTTATTTTTGTAAATAGCTGTAACTATTTTTTTTTCATAATAGGCCCATTTTCCATAATAGGCCCTCGACCATGGTTGCGCTAATTTTTTATGAAGCTAATTCACTGAAAATTTATTATTATAAAAATGATAAATTTATATTGTATATTATAAATTGATATTATAAAATCATTGTAAATGAATTATTATAAAAATTATATAAAAAAATATAAAAAATTTCTAAATTTTTTTCAAATTTTTAAAAAAATATTTAAAAAATGTTTATTATATATTATATTTATTTTATATTATAAAAATTTTCCACCGTGGTCCAAATCCACCAGTCGTACAATTTCCAATCTAATCACTAATCAAACACCAAAATAGTAATTAATTAATTAATTAATTAATTAATCGTTGCCTCGCCACTGATACGCGTTTAAGTCCTGAATTTTAAAATGTCAAATATTTCGGAACCCTGAACACACCATCTCTCTGGGGACCAAAATGGCGTAATTATTGTAATTAGGTATGGAATTGTAATATTATTACTTTATTTCTGTAATATTTTATCTTTATTGTCATAATATTACAATTTTTTTCTACAACTTTTTTTTTTCTTCAACTATTTTTCATTCACATTAATCATTGTTCAACTTTATATGTTACTAAAATTATGTTACTTTTTGTCATAATATTGTGATTTTTTGGGGGAAAATTCGTATTTTTTGGGGGGAAAATTACTGTTGATTTTTTCAATTTTTATTGTTTTATTTATTTATTTATTTTTAAATAGCTGTAACTATCTAATATTTTTTTTGGTCAGTTTTCCATAATAGGCCCTCGACCATGGTTGCGCAAATTTTTTATGAAGCTAATTCACTGAAAATTCATTATTATAAAAATGATAAATTTATATTGTATATTATAAATTTATATTATAAAATTATTGTAAATGAATTATTATAAAAATTAATTTTTTTTAAAAAAAATTCTATTTTTTTTTTAATTTTTTTAAAAATATTTAAAAAATGTATATTATATATTATATTTATTTTATATTATAAAAAAATTCCACCGTGGTCCAAATCCACCAGTCGTACAATTTCCAATCTAATCACTAATCAAACACCAAAATAGTAATTAATTAATTAATCGTTGCCTCGCCACTGATACGCGTTTAAGTCCTGAATTTTAAAATGTCAAATCTTTCGGAACCCTGAACACACCATCTCTCTGGGGACCAAAATGGCTGTAATTACTGTAATTAGGTATGGAATATCGGGGGTTTAATGACCCCCCTAGTCAGGTTTTTCGCTTATCCGGGTAGAGCACCTGTCCCGATGAAATACGGATACGGATGACTCATTCCCAAGTTTGATGTCATCCCGTCGTCACCTGACTTGTTCCGCTTGTCTGTCACTCAAACTAAACGACCTTGTAAGCATTTTTTTGTGTATAAATGAGGTGAAAAAGGTCGTACTGCAGCATGGAAAAATAAACAGATGCCGCCATTTTTTTTTTTTTCGTTTTTTTTCATCCATGCGTATCTTCATCGAGATTATTTATTTTTCGATTTGTCTCGCGGTTGTTTAAGTGTAAGTCGTCCGCTTTTGATAAAAGCCAGTCCACTTTGCTTTTTTTTTTTTTTTTTTTTTTTTCCTCCCCGCGTTCCTTTTTTTTTTTTTTTTCGTATTGAATAGCACAACAGGCAAGTTCATTATGCGTGTGACTCATCCCGCTAGCCCACACCCCCCCGCCCCCCCGCCCCCCTCCCTGTCTGCTGCTGTGCGCTGAAAAGGAGAGGGAACCGCCATTGATCATTTCTTTCCTCACACATGCACGCACACAGCCCACCTTCCACGTCACTATTGATCCACATGTTTCATGGCGTTTTTTTTTTTTTGGGAGGGGGGGGGTGTGTGGGGGGGTCGGTAGGTAGCGAATGTTTCCTTCTGTGTCATTTCATGTCTCTTTCACTATTCCCATAACGGAAAATAGGGTTCACTCATGTGAATTCTCATCTTTACTTTCTCTCCTTCAAACCCGGGGGGGGGGGGGGGGGGGGGGGCGTTCAAACCTTTTTCCAGCGACGGCCACACAGTGAAAAAAAAATGAATTGATATTAATATTATATCATAATTCCACTTTTCTGACCTGTAACTAAACCACGTTTACGTCAGTTTTTCTTCTTTCCGAATGGAATCTTTTTGAATGACTTTATTTAAATGTGATTAATTGTGAGTTAACTATGGACAAAATGTGATTAATCGATATTAATCGAATATTTTAATCGATTGACAGCGCTAGATATTAGCAAAAAAAAAAATCGGCTTATATGGGCCTGCAAAGACCCTGGTAAAGACTTGGAAAGACCTTTGGTAAAGGCATGGAAAGACCTTTGGTAAAGACCTGGAAAGACCTTGGTCAGTCAGAAAGACCTTTGGTAAAGACCTGGAAAGACCTTTGGTAAAGACCTGGAAAGACCTTGGTCAGTCAGAAAGACCTTTGGTAAAGACCTGGAAAGACCTTTGGTAAAGACCTGGAAAGACCTTGGTCAGTCAGAAAGACCTTTGGTAAAGACATGGAAAGACCTTTGGTCTTTACCAAAGGTCTTTGTGACTGGAAAGACAAAAACCGAGAGATGTTCCAAGATTGACGGGTCAATCTCTCGGTTTTTGCCTTTGGTAAAGACCTGTAAAGACCTTGGTCAGTCATGAAGACCTGGAAAGACCTTTGGTAAAGACCTTGGTCAGTCAGAAAGACCTTTGGTAAAGACCTGGAAAGACCTTGGTCAGTCAGAAAGACCTTTGGTAAAGACCTGGAAAGACCTTTGGTAAAGACCTGGAAAGACCTTGGTCAGTCAGAAAGACCTTTGGTAAAGACCTGGAAAGACCTTTGATAAAGACCTTGGTCAGTCAGAAAGACCTTTGGTAAAGACCTGGAAAGACCTTTGGTAAAGACCTTTGGTAAAGACCTGGAAAGACTTTTGGTAAAGACCTTTGGTAAAGACATGGAAAGTCCTTGGTCAGTCAGAAAGACCTTTGGTAAAGACCTGTAAAGACCTTTGGTAAAGACCTTTGGTAAAGACCTGGAAAGACCTTTGGTAAAGACCCTTGGTAAAGACCTTGGTCAGTCAGAAAGACCTTTGGTAAAGACCTTTGGTAAAGACCTTTGGTAAAGACCTTGGTCAGTCAGAAAGACCTTTGGTAAAGACCCTTGGTAAAGACCTTGGTCAGTCAGAAAGACCTTTGGTAAAGACCCTTGGTAAAGACCTTGGTCAGTCAGAAAGACCAAGACCAGTCGGTCAATGCTTCATGTAAACAAAGGATGCTAGCATTTGCTTGAATATGCATGTTGATATAAACGCACCATAAATGAAATCATATTTTTTGTTGTTGTCTGTTTGCTCCCATGCAGGCCGTCCTCGACATGACGTTTGGCGGCGGCGGTCACGCCAAAGCGATACTCGATACCGTTTCCGATGTCAGCATCCTGGCCTTAGACCGAGATCCCTCGGCTATCATCCTGGCCCGGCAGTTAGCCCAGGAACACCCGTAAGTCATTTACTAGCGCTTAAAAACGGCAAGGCCGTGCTAGCGCGCGTCTAGACAAATGTTTATACAAGATGGCCGTCCGTGTTTTAGCCTTTTTAATGTCACGCTTGACAGCTTCACCTTTTTGGTGGTCGTTAGCCGGGAAAACACACGGAGGTGTGATATACTACCGCGTTCCTCGCCCCGTGCTTAGCCGCTTGCCCGTGTCCAATCACATACCGCTAACCTGTCACCTTTATTATAATATATTTTATATATTAAAATACAACAAACATAATTATCATCGGACAGGTCTAAAATTACAGTTGTTTTTTTTTTTTTTATACATTTCTTCAGTTTAAAAAAAAAATATTTCAACTTCCTTATTTAAAATTTTTCGATTTTTGTCCGAATTTTCCAAAATGTAAAATTTTTTTATATGATATTTTTCTTGAATATTTCAACATTATGCTACTAAAATTCTGTTATTTTTCCTCATAATATCACATTCACTCTCATAAAATTGTGACCTTTTTTTATAATACAAATTTTGACAACATATTATATATTTATATTAAAAATTCATTGTAAATAAATTATAAAAATTATAAAATTATCGACCAGGGTTGCGCTAATTTTTTATTAAGCTAATTCATTGTAAATTATTTTTTTAATAAAATAATAAATTTATATTATATTTATGTTATATAATATATTATATATTTATATTATAAATTCATTGGAAATTAATTATAAAAATTATACATTTTCCATAATTGGAAAGATTTCCATAATTGGTTAGTCCCTCGACCAGGGTTGCGCTAATTTTTTATTAAGCTAATTAATTGCAAATTAATTTTTATATTATATTATATATTTTTATTATAAATTCATTGTAAATGAATTCTAAAAAATATAAATTTATTTGTCAGTTTTCCATAACCGGTTAGGCCCTCGACCAAGGTTGCGCAAATTTTTTTATGCTAATTCATTGCAAATAATTTTTTCTAAAAATTATAAATTCATATTATATTCATATTATATATTATATTATATATTTATATTATAAATTCATTGTAAATGAATTATAAAAAATATAAATTTAAATGTGAGTTTTCCATAATCGGTTAGGCCCTCAATCAGGGTTACGCTAATTTTTTATGAAGCTAATTCATTGCAAATTAATTTTTATAAAATTTATAAATTTATATCATATATTATATTATATATTTATGTTATTAATTGATTGCAAATGAAGTATAAAAATTATAAATTTATTTGTGAGTTTTCCACCAATTTTTTATGCTAATTTATGCTAATATTTAAGCTAATTCATTGCAAATTAATTTTTATAAAATTTATAAATTTATATCATATATTATATTATATATTTATGTTATTAATTGATTGCAAATGAAGTATAAAAATTATACATTTATTTGTGAGTTTTCCACCAAATTTTTTATGCTAATTTATGCTAATATTTAAGCTAATTCATTGCAAATTAATTTTTATAAAATTTATAAATTTATATCATATATTATATTATATATTTATGTTATTAATTGATTGCAAATGAAGTATAAAAATTATACATTTATTTGTGAGTTTTCCACCAAATTTTTTATGCTAATTTATGCTAATATTTAAGCTAATTCATTGCAAATTAATTTTTATAAAATTTATAAATTTTTATCATATATTATATTATATATTTATGTTATTAATTGATTGCAAATGAAGTATAAAAATTATACATTTATTTGTGAGTTTTCCACCAAATTTTTTATGCTAATTTATGCTAATATTTAAGCTAATTCATTGCAAATTAATTTTTATAAAATTTATAAATTTTTATCATATATTATATTATATATTTATGTTATTAATTGATTGCAAATGAAGTATAAAAATTATACATTTATTTGTGAGTTTTCCACCAAATTTTTTATGCTAATTTATGCTAATATTTAAGCTAATTCATTGCAAATTAATTTTTATAAAAATTATAAATTTATATCATATATTATATTATATATTTATGTTATTAATTGATTGCAAATGAAGTATAAAAATTATACATTTATTTGTGAGTTTTCCACCAAATTCTTTATGCTAATTTATGCTAATATTTAAGCTAATTCATTGCAAATTAATGTTTATAAAAATTATAAATTTATATTATATTATATATTTATGTTATTAATTGATTGCAAATGAAGTATAAAAATTATACATTTATTTGTGAGTTTTCCACCAAATTTTTTATGCTAATTTATGCTAATATTTAAGCTAATTCATTGCAAATTAATTTTTATAAAATTTATAAATTTATATCATATATTATATTATATATTTATGTTATTAATTGATTGCAAATGAAGTATAAAAATTATACATTTATTTGTGAGTTTTCCACCAATTTTTTAATGCTAATTTATGGTAATATTTAAGTTAATTCATTGCAAATTATAAATAATATATATTATAAATATATATATTATAAATTCATATTATATTTATATTATATATTTATATTATAAATTCATCGCAAAAGAATTATAAAAATAATAAACTTATATTATTATTATTATTTATATGATGGGAGTCAGTGACTCCCTTTATCCAATCAGATCAATTCTTCTTAACTTGCAGCTTTTCTCCCCCCCATGCACTGCTGGTGGGCCCGGCGTGTTGTTTGTCAGAGTAAGGGCCCCCCCCCCCGACTGCAAGCGTGAGGGGGAGATACCTCCCACGGAATGATCTATAAGATGCGAGGGGAGGGGGGGGGGCGCAGGAAGTCGAATAGGAGCCGGTTATAGAAGTTATAAAGTGAAAAAAAACAAAAAAAAAACAGGGAGACACGAGGACAGAATGCCAGGACGACGCGGCGAACGCGTGTCCATGAGCAAGTCGAGGGAGGATAAAAAAAAAAAAAAAAAAAATTCAACTTCCTTATTTAAAATTTTTGATTTTTGTCAGAATTTTCCAAAATGTAAAATTTTTTTATATGATATTTTTCTTGAATATTTCAACATTATGCTACTAAAATTCTGTTATTTTTCCTCATAATATCACATTCATTCTCATAAAATTGTGACCTTTTTTATAATACAACTTTTGACAACATATTATATATTTATATTATAAATTCATTGTAAATGAATTATAAAAATTATACATTTATTTGTGAGTTCCCCATAATTGGTGAATTTTTTATTAAGCTAATTCTTTGCAAATTATTTTTTATAAAAAATATTAATTTATATTATATTTATATTATATATTATATATATATATTATTAATTGATTGCAAATGAAGTATAAAAATTATACATTTATTTGTGAGTTCCCCATAATTGGTTAATTTTTTATTAAGCTAATTCATTGCAAATTATTTTTTATAAAAATGATTAATTTATATTATATTTATATAATATAATATATATTTATATTATTAATTGATTGCAAATGAAGTATAAAAATTATACATTTATTTGTGAGTTCCCCATAATTGGTGAATTTTTTATTAAGCTAATTCATTGCAAATTATTTTTTATAAAAATGATTAATTTATATTATATTTATATTATATATTATATATTTATATTATTAATTGATTGCAAATGAAGTATAAAAATTATACATTTATTTGTGAGTTCCCCATAATTGGTAAATTTTTTATTAAGCTAATTCATTGCAAATTATTTTTTATAAAAATGATTAATTTATATTATATTTATATTATATATTATATATTTATATTATTAATTGATTGCAAATGAAGTATAAAAATTATACATTTATTTGTGAGTTCCCCATAATTGGTAAATTTTTTATTAAGCTAATTCATTGCAAATTATTTTTTTATAAAAATGATTAATTTATATTATATTTATATTATATATTATATATTTATATTATTAATTGATTGCAAATGAAGTATAAAAAATATACATTTATTTGTGAGTTCCCCATAATTGGTTAATTTTTTATTAAGCTAATTCATTGCAAATTATTTTTTATAAAAATGATTAATTTATATTATATTTATATTATATATTATATATTTATATTATTAATTGATTGCAAATGAAGTATAAAAATTATACATTTATTTGTGAGTTCCCCATAATTGGTGAATTTTTATTAAGCTAATTCATTGCAAATTATTTTTTATAAAAATTATTAATTTATATTATATTTATATTATATATTATATATTTATATTATTAATTGATTGCAAATGAAGTATAAAAATTATACATTTTTTTGTGAGTTCCCCATAATTGGTGAATTTTTTATTAAGCTAATTCATTGCAAATTATTTTTTATAAAAATTATTAATTTATATTATATATTATATATTTATATTATTAATTGATTGCAAATGAAGTCTAAAAATTATACAGAGACACGAGGACAGAATGCCAGGGCGACGCGGCGAACGCGTGTCCATGAGCAAGTCGAGGGAGGATTAAAAAAAAAAAAAAAATGAGATTTTCCCAAAACGACCACAGGCGTGGGAAGGAATCCTTTTTTTTTTTTTTTTTTTTTGACGTAGATTCCGGGGGAAACCTCTCTCAAGGGAATCTGTGCCTGTGAGCGAGGAAGGACAATTAAGCGAGAGAGATCGAGAGAGAGAGAGTTTTTCCAAACGCTATTCCGTCAGCGGCGATATACCCCCCCGGCTGTAAACTCTTCCCCGCCTACTCATGATGCAAGTTGAGAGAAAATGGAGAAATCTTGCAATTAACCAATAATATTGGAAGATTGAGTAAAAAAAAAAAAAAGCCCCGGCAGCCTACGCAGTGTAAACTCTGCCAGGCCTGAAGGATTTTCTCGCTTCCTGTGTGTTTTCATGTCTTTCGGAAAGTGTAACCTCAAAGTGCGAAGCCCCCCCCCCCCCCCCGATGTGGATAAACCTCTTTTAAGACGGCCCCGGAAAATCAATTTGTGAAAGTAACCTTGCATGATTGATATTTTTTTTATCCTCTTTTGTTGTGGACTTGGTCTGAATTAGCATAGCACAGTCTTATAAAGTCAGGTGTAGGTTTTAGTACATTTGTGGTAAGTAGTGGTGTGTCGGGGGCTCACAGCTGGGAGACCCGAGTTCGATTCCACCCTTTTACATCTTTATGAGAACATATTTTCATCATTACAGTATAAAAAACCTGTTTACGACCTTGTATCAGAGCCCTCTAGCCATAAAAATAACACCCCTATAGTCACCGTTACTCTACTACAGTCCAATATATAGAAATGCTAGGTTAATTAGCGACTTACCACTGGAAGGGAATGTCCCACATGCTAGGTTAATTAGCCACTTAACACAGAAAGGGAATGTCCCACATGATAACTTGAAAAAAGCTATCCTCCGATTCGGTGTGGAAGTGGTACGTTTTGGGTTGGGTTTTTTTGAAGAAGAAATTCTAGGTTAATTAGCGACTTACCACTGGAAGGGAATGTCCCACATGCTAGGTTAATTAGCGACTTAACACTGGAAGGGAATGTCCCACATGATAACTCGAAAAAAGTTATCCTCCGATTCCGTGTGGAAGTGGTACGTTTTGTTTTTTTGTTGTTTTTTTTAAGAAGAAATGCTAGGTTAATTAGCGACTTACCACTGGAAGGGAATGTCCCACATGATAACTCGAAAAAAGTTATCCTCCGATTTTGTGTGGAAGTGGTACCTTTTGGTTTTTTTTTTTTAAGAAGAATTGCTAGGTTAATTAGCGACTTAACACTGGAAGGGAATGTCCCACATGATAACTCGAAAAAAGTTATCCTCCGATTCCGTGTGGAAGTGGTACGTTTTGGGTTATTTTTTTTTTAAGAATAAATGCTAGGTTAATTAGCGACTTAACACTGGAAGGGAATGTCCCACATGCTAGGTTAATTAGCGACTTAACACAGGAAGGGAATGTCCCACATGATAACTTGAAAAAAGTTATCCTCCGATTCCGTGTGGAAGTGGTACGTTTTTTTTTAAAGAAGAAATGCTAGGTTAATTAGCGACTTAACACTGGAAGGGAATGTCCCACATGATAACTCGAAAAAAGTTATCCTCCGATTCCGTGTGAAAGTGGTACGTTTTGGGGTTTTTTTTAAAGAAGAAATGCTAGGTTAATTAGCGACTTAACACTGGAAGGGAATGTCCCACATGATAACTAGAAAAAAGCTATCCTCCGATTCCGTGTGGAAGTGGTACGTTTTGGTTTTTTGTTTTTTTTTAAGAAGAAATGCTAGGTTAATTAGCAACTTAACACTGGAAGGGAATGTCCCACATGATAACTCGAAAAAAGTTATCCTCCGATTTTGTGTGGAAGTGGTACGTTTTGGTTTTTTGTTTTTTTTTAAGAAGAAATGCTAGGTTAATTAGCGACTTAACACAGGAAGGGAATGTCCCACATGATAACTCGAAAAAAGTTATCCTCCGATTTTGTGTGGAAGTGGTACCTTTTGTTTTTTTTTTAAGAAGAAATGCTAGGTTAATTAGCGACTTAACACTGGAAGGGAATGTCCCACATGATAACTCGAAAAAAGTTATCCTCCGATTTTGTGTGGAAGTGGTACGTTTTGGTTTTTTGGTTTTTTTTAAGAAGAAATGCTAGGTTAATTAGCGACTTAACACAGGAAGGGAATGTCCCACATGATAACTCGAAAAAAGTTATCCTCCGATTTTGTGTGGAAGTGGTACCTTTTGTTTTTTTTTTAAGAAGAAATGCTAGGTTAATTAGCGACTTAACACTGGAAGGGAATGTCCCACATGATAACTCGAAAAAAGCTATCCTCCGATTTTGTGTGGAAGTGGTACGTTTTTGTTTTTTTTTAAGAAGAAATAAATTCAAGTGACCCTCGTGAGGATCGGCGGTAGAAAACAAATCAATAAATGAATGGTTTGCATGCTAGCTTGTTAGCTTGCTAGCTGTCAGGTGACTATAGGGGTGTTATTTCATGTCTACGGGGCTCTAATAATTTTAAACCATATCAAGAAAGTCAAATTAAAATAGTCAATTAATTTAAGTTAATTAATCTGACCAATTCACCGCTATAAACAAGCTATTATCATCGCACAAGGGCTGCACTTGAACTAACCTTTGATGTGAAAAGAAAATGGCGGCAAAAGGACATCCTCCATTCTGGCAGGATGGCTATCAATTAGTTTCCAATGACTTCCCACTGCTATGATTATGGAATGAATGTGGAATTAGTGGGATGGGTTGCGTTCTCATCCACGGAGGACCCTGCCATGGTTAGTGGGTGTTGTGGAGAAATCTGCATGAATCATACAGGAAGGTCCACAGGAAGGTGGGGGGGGGGGGGGGGGTAGCAGGAATAGCCATGCTATTACTAATCAGCAAAAATGGCAAATTGTCAATGATATAATATTGGTCTCCTCATTGTGCCCATGCTGACAATATACATATATGGTGAATATTGGAAAATTACAAGAATTGACATTTGACATGATTGCATTTCAAAAAATATATAGCTTCAAAAAATGGAGTCATCTATTTATTGTAAACATTTACAGCATTAATATGAAAAGTTGAAGAGCCTTTAGAAGCCAAAATTGGGTGACAAAAGTGGATTGAATGTGATTTAGGTGTCAGGTATTCACATACGGTCATGATCTCTTAAAGTCGGGGTGGGCAAACTTTTTGACTTGTGGGTCGCGTTGAGTTAACAAAATTGTGTGTGGGGGGGGGGGGGGGGGGCAGAATATATATAAAAAAAATAAAAAAAATATATATATATTTATAAATTTATATGTATATAAATATATAAAAAAAATAATTATAAGTGTAAAATAGTGTGTGTGTGTTAAATATATATTAACACGCACACACTATTTTACACTTATAATTATTTTTATATATATATATGATATATAATATATATTTATATATATATATAAATATATTTACAACCTTGTATAATGTAATTATATATATTTATATATATATATAAATATATTAAAAAAAGAATTAAAAGTGTAAAATAGTGTGTGTGTGATAATATATATTTAACACACACACATTTTACACTTATAATTCGTTTTTATATATATATTATATATATATAATATATATATATATTACAGATATATAAAAGAATTATAGAATTATAGATATTAATTATTAATTATTAATAATTATAAGAATTATAAGTGCAAAATAGTGTGTGTGGGTATTTATATATTTATATTTATATTTATATTTATATTTATATTTATATTTATATTTATATTTATATTTATATTTATATTTATATTTATATTTATATTTATATTTATATTTATATTTATATTTATATTTATAAAAATATTAAAAAATTATAAGTGTAAAATAGTGTGGGTTATATAATAACTAAATAATATAATAATTATATATTATGTATATATATATATATAAATATTATCGTTTTTAATGCACCTCAAGATCGTAAAAACCATTAAAAACTTTATATTTTTTGTTATTCCTACAATAATGTCTTATTAAAATGGCACCGCAATTGCGTCATCGGACTGGGGGGGGTCGGTTTAACGCCGGACCGTAGAGCTAAGACGCTCGGATCCGGAGGGCTTAGATTTCAAGGTACGTCATCACATGTTGTTGACGTTGACGTTGAGTCGGAACGAACGTGAACACGAACGAACGGACCGACTCGGGTTTATGCACAGGCTAACGACCGATTGACTGAAACGAACGGATCTTTTCACTGAAATGAACGTTTTTTCCAACCCACCCATCCACCCACTACTAACCTTTCTCTCCAGAGCTGGCATTGCAATTGCTTGTATTGACTCCTAACAAAATACATTATTAAAGTCACTTTTCAACTTGGTTATTTTTCCTGAAAAATTGCATATTCTTTTTGTGGACGCGTCAACATGAGGACAGATTTTGGACATTTAAAAAAAAAAAATTTTTTTTTTTTTTTAGGTGAACTGAGGTAGCATCAATAGAAAATATGAACAACAAGCACTTGAGCACCACAGCCTCCGTGTCTGCGTGTTCTATGTTTATAACCTCCCCTGTTTTTTTTTTTTTTTTTTTTTTCCCTTCACTGGATTGAAGATATTTTCATCACTGGTCCCCTGCTGAAAGCAATCAATCAGCATCTTGTCTTAGGCCTCAGTGACGCAGGTAACGGAACCGAGCAGGTCAACACAAGGGAGTATTTCTGGCATGATTTGTGAAGAGCACCAGCATTTTCAACATGACTGCTCTGACTATATATATATATATCTATATACGTATATATATATATATATATATATATATATATATATATATATATATATTCCCATAAACGTAATAAAATATGCCTACTGCAAACATAATACTGAATTTCCTGCAAATGTAATAACTATTAAATTTGCAGGAAATTATTACATATGTGGGAAAGTGAAAAACTGTAAAGGTAATAACTTCCCGCAAATGTAATAAATTTCCCACAAATGTAATAAAAATTTGCCGACTGCAAACGTAATACTGAATTTCCTGCAAATGTAATAACTATTAAATTTGTAGAAAAGTGAAAGTGAAAGTGAAAAACTGTAAATGTAATAACTTCCCGCAAATGTAATAAATTTCCCACAAACGTAATATAATTTTTCTAGTGCAAAAATAATACTGAATTTCCCCTAAATGTAATAACTATTACATTTGAAAGAAATTATTACATATGTGGGAAAGTGAAAAACTGTAAAGGTAATAACTTCCCGCAAATGTAATAAATTTCCCACAAACGTAATAAAATTTGCCTACTGCAAACGTAATACTGAATTTCCTGCAAATGTAATAATAACTATTAAATTTGCAGGAAATTATTACATATGTGGGAAAGTGAAAAACTGTAAAGGTAATAACTTCCCGCAAATGTAATAAATTTCCCACAAACGTAATAAAATTTGCCGACTGCAAACGTAATACTGAATTTATTACATTAGCAGGAAATTATTACATATGTTGGAAAGTGAAAAACTAAACATAAAACTTCCCGCAAATGTAATAAATTTCCCACAAATGTAATAAATTTCCCACAAACGTAATAAAAATTTGCCGACTGCAAACGTAATACTGAATTTCCTGCAAATATAATAACTATTACATTTGCAGGAAATTATTACATATGTGGGAAAGTGAAAAACTGTAAAGGTAATAACTTCCCGCAAATGTAATAAATTTCCCACAAATATAATAAAAATTTGCTGACTGCAAACGTAATACTGAATTTCCTGCAAATGTAATAATAACTATTAAATTTGCAGGAAATTATTACATATGTTGGAAAGTGAAAAACTGTAAAGATAATAACTTCCCGCAAATGTAATAAATTTCCCACAAACGTAATAAAATTTGCCGACTGCAAACGTAATACTGAATTTATTACATTAGCAGGAAATTATTACATATGTTAGAAAGTGAAAAACTGTAAAGGTAATAACTTCCCGCAAATGTAATAAATTTCCCACAAACGTAATAAAAATTTGCCTACTGCAAACGTAATACTGAATTTCCCCTAAATGTAATAACTATTACATTTGAAAGAAATTATTACATATGTTGGAAAGTGAAAAACTGTAAAGGTAATAACTTCCCGCAAATGTAATAAATTTCCCACAAACGTAATAAAATTTCTGAAATTATAAAATTTTATTTGTGGGCGTACATGTGCGTTTTAGTTACAGTATATTATTGTATGTGTGATTTTGTGTGTATATGGGGAAGAAATAATCAAAAGAAATAATAAAATATAATAAGAGTAATAATAATTTTATTAAAACAATTGCAATTATCACAATTATGTTATCTTTTTTTAATTTAAAATAAATTATAATAATTAAAGATATAATGTATTCAAATGATACTCTTTGAATAATTTGCCTATGTAATAGTCTGCAAACTATTGCCTACTGCAAACGTAATACTGTAACGTAATAAATATAAATATAATAATATTAATATATAAATATAAATAACATAATATTTTAAATTATTACATATGTTGGAAAGTGAAAAACTGTAAAGATAATAACTTCCCGCAAATGTCATTTTGAGGATTTTAACAAGATATTTATTAATTTTTTTTAAATTTTGTGGAAAAAAATATTATTCAAAGAGTATCATTTGAATTCATTAAAGGAATCTTTAATTATTAAATTATAATTTATTTTAAATTAAAAAAGATAACATAATTGTGATAATTGCAATTGTTTTAATAAAATTATTATTACTCTTATTATATTTTACTATTTCTTTTGATTATTTCTTCCCCATATACACACAAAATCACACATACAATAATATACTGTAACTAAAACGCACATGTACGCCCACAAACAAAATTTTATAATTTCAGAAATTTTATTAGATAATAGAAGATAATAATTTTTTTTATGGAAAAAAATATTATTCAAAGAGTATCATTTGAATACATTAAATATATCTTTAATTATGATTTATTTTAAATTAAAAAAGATAACATAATTGTGATAATTGCAATTGTTTTAAGAAAATTATTATTACTCTTATTATATTTTACTTATTATATTTTATATTTTACTTTTGATTATTTCTTCCCCATATACACTCAAAATCACACATACAATAATATACTGTAACTAAAACGCACATGTACGCCCACAAACAAAATTTTATAATTTCAGAAATTTTATTACGTTTGTGGGAAATTTATTACATTTGCGGGAAGTTATTACCTTTACAGTTTTTCACTTTCCCACATATGTAATAATTTCCTACAAATTTAATAGTTATTATATTTGCAGGAAAATCAATATTACGTTTGCAGTAGGCAAATTTTATTACGTTTGTGGGAAATTTATTACATTTGCGGGAAGTTATTACCTTTACAGTTTTTCACTTTCCCACATATGTAATAATTCAGTATTACGTTTGCAGTAGGCAAATTATTATTATTACATTATTACATTTAAAGCTGCAGATTTGTATTACGTTTATGTTTTTTTTTTTACGTTTGTGGGAAGTTATTACGCTTGCGGGTGTAACACACCGCCAAAAAATATTGGGTGCTACGACAACTCTTAAGCAATTACAAGTCCACACTGAGACCTTAACACACACACACACACACACACCAGTGGAAAGTGTTCTTTTTAATAATATAAGACATTACATAAGGCGTTTATGTCTAAGACACATAAAGAAGTTAATAATTTATAATTGTTATGTAACTTTTGCATATTTTTAAATCCTTCACGGTCGCAAAACATGATTTAAAAACATTCATCACCTGTGCGTGGGCCAAAAATATATATACATAAAATATAAATAAATATGAATATATATATATAAAATATAAATATAATATATATACAATCGTCCCTCGTTTATAGCATAATTTTTAACATTTATTTTCACTTTATGGGATTGTTAATAAGCTGAATATTTTTACGGTTAGGGCATAGAAAACCAATTTTCACTGTCTAAATACTGGTTTTATTATTATTATTATTAGCTATTATATTATTAGAGCCCGGTAAACACAAAATAACACCCCTATAGTCAGCTATATTATTCATTGTTTTTCATCAATTCTTATGCTGTAAAGGCTCGAGATGGCAGAATGCTACATGTCAATTCTATTTCAATATATTTTGACTGTAGTCAAAATTAATTAATTAATTAATTAATTAATTTCCGGGGGAATAAAAAAATACAGCGAGGGAGAGCGTCTAGAAATTTTTTTTTTAATTTACACAATTTTATTTTTCTTTTTTTATTTTTATAAGTTTTATAGTTTATTTTATAGTTATCATTTCATAGTTATAGTTATAAGTTTTATAAGTTTAGTAGTATAGTTTTATTATAATTTATTAATTTACACAATATTTTGAAAAGTCTGAATCGGTAACGGTAAACAGTAAATCTGTTTTTATGTCATTTATACGCAGAAAATTTTTTTTGTTTGGCATCAGAAGGTATTTTTTTTTAGAATAACTCGGAATTAATCACATTTAATCGCAGTTAAAAATACATATAAGTAGGGGAAATCTGTTTGTGGTAAACGACAACGATAATTGCATCAAATTTTTACGCAAAGGGATATCAATTTCTGAACTGAATCTGAGAGAGATGGGCGAAAGTGGAATTGAACCCTGGGTCTCCTAGCTGCGAGACCTGCATGCTAACCACTCGTCCACCGTGCAGCCTCATGAATAATATGCAATTTAAAAATTCTCTTTCTGTAGAGGCCGTGTGAAACCATTACTTGGACGATTCAGTGACCTGGAAGTGCTGCTTTCGGGCGTCGACGTAAAAGCGGGTACTATTGACGCTGTCCTGTTGGATGCTGGCTGTTCTTCGATGCAAATGGATCAGGCCCAGAGAGGTTTCTCACTCAGCAAGGATGGACCTTTAGACATGAGGATGGATGGAGACAGGTGACACATTTGACTTGTATTGACAGTTTTGGACAGAATGCTTCCTAGATCTTCCAGAATCTGCAACTAATTCCTTGGATTTTTTCCCAAATGTTTTAATGCATTCCACTCACGCTGTCGCATTTGTGTCAGGCATATCAAGATACTGATTAGACATGAATGATTATTTCACAGGTGCGACTTAGCCTGGCTACAATAAAAGGCCACTTCAAAGACAATTTCCTTTCCTTCCAGAACCTCGTCGGTACACCCAAGTGGGAACACTTCATTATTTGTGCTGATGGTCTTGGAAACGGTTCCAAAAGACTCTTTCCAGGTCTTTACCAAAGGTCTTTCTGACTGACCAAGGTCTTTCCAGGTCTCTACCAAAGGTCTTTCCAGGTCTTTACCAAAGGTCTTTCTGACTGACCAAGGTCTTTCCAGGTCTTTACCAAAGGTCTTTCCAGGTCTTTACCAAAGGTCTTTCCAGGTCTTTACCAAAGGTTTTTTCTGATTGGAAAAACAAAGACCAAGAGATTGACCCGGCGTTACGAGATTGACCGGGTCAATCTCTCGGTCTTGGTCTTTCTGACTGACCAAGGTCTTTCCAGGTCTCTACCAAAGGTCTTTCCAGGTCTTTACCAAAGGTCTTTCCAGGTCTTTACCAAAGGTCTTTCTGACTGACCAAGGTTTTTCCAGGTCTTTACCAAAGGTCTTTCCAGGTCTTTACCAAAGGTCTTTCTGACTGACCAAAGGTCTTTCCAGGTCTTTACCAAAGGTCTTTCTGACTGACCAAGGTATTTCCAGGTCTTTACCCAAGGTCTTTCCAGGTCTTTACCAAAGGTCTTTCCAGGTCTTTACCAAAGGTCTTTCTGACTGACCAAGGGTCTTTCCAGGTCTTTACCAAAGGTCTTTCTGACTGACCAAGGTATTTCCAGGTCTTTACCCAAGGTCTTTCCAGGTCTTTACCAAAGGTCTTTCCAGGTCTTTACCAAAGGTCTTTCTGACTGACCAAGGTCTTTCCAGGTCTTTACCAAAGGTCTTTCTGACTGACTAAGGTCTTTCCAGGTCTTTACCAAAGTTTTTATTCTGATTGGAAAGACAAAGACCAAGAGATTGAACCGGCGTTACGAGATTGACCGGGTCAATCTCTCGGTCTTGGTCTTTCTGACTGACCAAGGTCTTTCCATGTCTTTACCAAAGGTCTTTCTGACTGACCAAGGTCTTTCCAGGTCTCTACCAAAGGTCTTTCTGACTGACCAAGGTCTTTCCAGGTCTTTACCAAAGGTCTTTCTGACTGACAAAGGTCTTTCTAGGTCTTTACCAAAGGTCTTTCTGACTGACCAAGGTCTTTCAAGGTCTTTACCAAAGGTCTTTCCAGGTCTTTACCAAAGGTCTTTCCAGGTCTTTACCAAAGGTCTTTCTGACTGACCAAGGTCCTTCCAGGTCTTTACCAAAGGTCTTTCCAGGTCTTTACCAAAGGTCTTTCTGACTGACCAAGGTCTTTCCAGGTCTCTACCAAAGGTCTTTCCAGGTCTTTACCAAAGGTATTTCCAGGTCTTTACCAAAGGTCTCTCTGACTGACCAAGGTCTTTCCAGGTCTTTACCAAAGGTCTCTCTGACTGACCAAGGTCTCTCCAGGTCTTTACCAAAGGTCTTTCCAGGTCTTTACCAAAGGTCTTTCTGACTGACCAAGGTCTTTCCAGGTCTCTACCAAAGGTCTTTTCAGGTCTTTACCAAAGGTATTTCCAGGTCTTTACCAAAGGTCTTTCTGACTGACCAAGGTCTTTCCAGGTCTCTACCAAAGGTCTTTCCAGGTCTTTACCAAAGGTATTTCCAGGTCTCTACCAAAGGTCTTTCCAGGTCTTTACCAAAGGTATTTCCAGGTCTTTACCAAAGGTCTCTCTGACTGACCAAGGTCTTTCCAGGTCTTTACCAAAGGTCTTTCCAGGTCTTTACCAAAGGTCTTTCCAGGTCTTTACCAAAGGTTTTTCCAGGTCTTTACCAAAGGTCTTTCCAGGTCTTTACCAAAGGTCTTTCCAGGTCTTTACCAAACGTCTTTCCAGGTTTTTACCAAAGGTTTTTCCAGGTCTTTACCAAAGGTCTTTCCAGGTCTTTGTTTTTGATCCAAACTAAACTCCAAGACCGGACGAAGGAAAAACTGGCACTACGGAGTTATTCCAACATGGGAAAGAAAAGTCGGTATCACGTGATGTTGATGTTTACGTTTTACTGGGCATGCCCTATTGACTATTCTGTTTGATTATAGCGGCGCATGTAGACAAGAGATTGGAATATTCCCTTTCCATGTTTTCGGAAAAGTCATTCGGAAAAACTCCTCATGTAAACGTGGTTAAGGTGTTCTAATCAATCCTTAAATGAGCAAACTTAGCAAGACGTTGGAGTCCATGATGAACGTATCTAAACTTCTGCTGGGAACTGTATCAGCGTTCAAGGCCCTGAGGAGGCCTTGTTCGGTTCTGTGTTGCGGTTGGCGGTGAATACAGAGTGGAATCCAAGGTTGTTGCTGATAAGTAGTGTGGTTAGGGGTAATGAGTTCAGTGCGCCGTGTCATCACAAGCTAATTACAGGCTAATCATACATGTGTATTATTATTATTATTTTTTCCATTTGAATAACTCATAATGTGGCTCCTTAATATGTATGACGTGTATGCGCTACTGTGGACATAAGCGATGCAACACTAGCACAGACTAGCACAGACTCTTGGGTTTGAGTCTATCCAATAGTTCTTTATGTCAGAAGTTGAGCTTTTCCGCATTCATGTCTGAATCGGGATGCCGAAACCGACGCCGGCGATGAGACGGCGTGTAAATTGCTTGTTTACAATAAATTGCAATAGCGCAAAATGTAAATCTTGCAATTTTTCAACCGGTCTTAAGATTCTGATCGGGATGCAGGCCCATATAAGCCGATTTTTTTTTTGCTAATATCTAGCGCTGTCAACCGATTAAAATATTTGATCGCGATTAATCACATTTTTTGTCCATAGTTAACTCACAATTAATTGCATTTAAATAATAAATAATAAATAATAAATAATAAATAATAAATAATAAATAATAAATAATAAATAATAAATAATAAATAATAAATAATAAATAATAAATAATAAATAATAAATAATAAATAATAAATAATAAAATAAACTTAGATTATCAATCAATTAAAATTTTTGGTCGCGATTAATCACATTTTTTGTTCATAGTTAACTCATAATTAATCACATGAAATGCCACTGCAAATAACATTGGTCTTGCTACAAGAGCCATCAAAAAATTTGCCACCGTTAAAGGGAACTTACGTTAACGCGTCATTAATAATAATAATAATAATAATCATCATCATCATCATCATATTATATATATATTATTATTATAATT